>NW_027445044.1:0-138657 GCF_048569485.1 Anomaloglossus baeobatrachus
TGTGGTGGAGATGAGATTTGATAAAGTAAGTGGAAATCCAGTAAAAGTTTCATTTGGCTACTTTGCACTCTCGAGAGTAATCGTCACCATGTGCCAAATGCAATATAATAGCAATCTGAACACATTCGCGCATAAATGAAATGACCACAATTTTCTCCAAAACTATAACAGATGCAAACTTGTCCTGTGGGGTGGAGATGAGATTTGATAAAGTAAGTGGAAATCCAGTAAAAGTTTCATTTGGCTACTTTGCACTCTCGAGATAATCGTCACCATGTGCCAAATGCAATATAATAGCAATCTGAACACATTCGCGCATAAATGAAATGACCACAATTTTCTCCAAAACTATAACAGATGCAAACTTGTCCTGTGTGGTGGAGATGAGATTTTGATAAAGTAAGTGGAAATCCAGTAAAAGTTTCATTTGGCTACTTTGCACTCTCGAGATAATCGTCACCATGTGCCAAATGCAATATAATAGCAATCTAACACATTCGCGCATAAATGAAATGACCACAATTTTTCTCCAAAACTATAACAGATGCAAACTTGTCCTGTGTGGTGGAGATGAGATTTGATAAAGTAAGTGGAAATCCATTAAAAGTGTCATTTGGCTACTTTGCACTCTCGAGATAATCGTCACCATGTGCCAAATGCAATATAATAGCAATCTGAACACATTCGCGCATAAATGAAATGACCACAATTTTCTCCAAAACTATAACAGATGCAAACTTGTCCTGTGTGGTGGAGATGAGATTTGATAAAGTAAGTGGAAAATCCAGTAAAAGTTTCATTTGGCTACTTTGCACTCTCGAGATAATCGTCACCCATGTGCCAAATGCAATATAATAGCAATCTGAACACATTCGCGCATAAATGAAATGACCACAATTTTCTCCAAAACTATAACAGATGCAAACTTGTCCTGTGTGGTGGAGATGAGATTTGATAAAGTAAGTGGAAATCCAGTAAAAGTTTCATTTGGCTACTTTGCACTCTCGAGATAATCATCACCATGTGCCAAATGCATTATAATAGCAATCTGAACACATTCGCGCATAAATGAAATGACCCCAATTTTCTCCAAAACTAACAGATGCAAACTTTTCCTGTGTGGTGGAGATGAGATTTGATAAAGTAAGTGGAAATCCAGTAAAAGTTTCATTTGGCTACTTTGCACTCCTCGAGATAAATCGTCACCATGTGCCAAATGCAATATAATAGCAATCTGAACACATTCGCGCATAAATGAAATGACCACAATTTTCTCCAAAACTATAACAGATGCAAACTTGTCCTGTGTGGTGGAGATGAGATTTGATAAAGTAAGTGGAAATCAAGTAAAAGTTTCATTTGGCTACTTTGCACTCTCGAGATAATCGTCACCATGTGCCAAATGCAATATAATAGCAATCTGAACACATTCGCGCATAAATGAAATGACCACAATTTTCTCCAAAACTATAACAGATGCAAACTTGTCCTGTGTGGTGGAGATGAGATTTGATAAAGTAAGTGGAAATCCAGTAAAAGTTTCATTTGGCTACTTTGCACTCTCGAGATAATCGTCACCATGTGCCAAATGCAATATAATAGCAATCTGAACACATTCGCGCATAAATTGAAATGACCACAATTTTCTCCAAAACTATAACAGATGCAAACTTGTCCTGTGGGGTGGAGATGAGATTTGATAAAGTAAGTGGAAATCCAGTAAAAGTTTCATTTGGCTACTTTGCACTCTCGAGATAATCGTCACCATGTGCCAAATGCAATATAATAGCAATCTGAACACATTCGCGCATAAATGAAATGACCACAATTTTCTCCAAAACTATAACAGATGCAAACTTGTCCTGTGTGGTGGAGATGAGATTTGATAAAGTAAGTGGAAATCCAGTAAAAGTTTCATTTGGCTACTTTGCACTCTTGAGATAATCGTCACCATGTGCCAAATGCAATATAATAGCAATCTAAACACATTCGCGCATAAATGAAATGACCACAATTTTCTCCAAAACTATAACAGATGCAAACTTGTCCTGTGTGGTGGAGATGAGATTTGATAAAGTAAGTGGAAATCCATTAAAAGTTTCATTTGGCTACTTTGCACTCTCGAGATAATCGTCACCATGTGCCAAATGCAATATAATAGCAATCTGAACACATTCGCGCATAATGAAATGACCACAATTTTCTCCAAAACTATAACAGATGCAAACTTGTCCTGTGTGGTGGAGATGAGATTTGATAAAGTAAGTGGAAATCCAGTAAAAGTTTCATTTGGCTACTTTGCACTCTCGAGATAATCGTCACCATGTGCCAAATGCAATATAATAGCAATCTGAACACATTCGCGCATAAATGAAATGACCACAATTTTCTCCAAAACTATAACAGATGCAAACTTGTCCTGTGTGGTGGAGATGAGATTTGATAAAGTAAGTGGAAATCAAGTAAAAGTTTCATTTGGCTACTTTGCACTCTCGAGATAATCGTCACCATGTGCCAAATGCAATATAATAGCAATCTGAACACATTCGCGCATAAATGAAATGACCACAATTTTCTCCAAAACTATAACAGATGCAAACTTGTCCTGTGTGGTGGAGATGAGATTTGATAAAGTAAGTGGAAATCCAGTAAAAGTTTCATTTGGCTACTTTGCACTCTCGAGATAATCGTCACCATGTGCCAAATGCAATATAATAGCAATCTGAACACATTCGCGCATAAATGAAATGACCACAATTTTCTCCAAAACTATAACAGATGCAAACTTGTCCTGTGGGGTGGAGATGAGATTTGATAAAGTAAGTGGAAATCCAGTAAAAGTTTCATTTGGCTACTTTGCACTCTCGAGATAATCGTCACCATGTGCCAAATGCAATATAATAGCAATCTGAACACATTCGCGCATAAATGAAATGACCACAATTTTCTCCAAAACTATAACAGATGCAAACTTGTCCTGTGTGGTGGAGATGAGATTTGATAAAGTAAGTGGAAATCCAGTAAAAGTTTCATTTGGCTACTTTGCACTCTCGAGATAATCGTCACCATGTGCCAAATGCAATATAATAGCAATCTAAACACATTCGCGCATAAATGAAATGACCACAATTTTCTCCAAAACTATAACAGATGCAAACTTGTCCTGTGTGGTGGAGATGAGATTTGATAAAGTAAGTGGAAATCCATTAAAAGTTTCATTTGGCTACTTTGCACTCTCGAGATAATCGTCACCATGTGCCAAATGCAATATAATAGCAATCTGAACACATTCGCGCATAAATGAAATGACCACAATTTTCTCCAAAACTATAACAGATGCAAACTTGTCCTGTGTGGTGGAGATGAGATTTGATAAAGTAAGTGGAAATCCAGTAAAAGTTTCATTTGGCTACTTTGCACTCTCGAGATAATCGTCACCATGTGCCAAATGCAATATAATAGCAATCTGAACACATTCGCGCATAAATGAAATGACCACAATTTTCTCCAAAACTATAACAGATGCAAACTTGTCCTGTGTGGTGGAGATGAGATTTGATAAAGTAAGTGGAAATCCAGTAAAAGTTTCATTTGGCTACTTTGCACTCTCGAGATAATCGTCACCATGTGCCAAATGCAATATAATAGCAATCTGAACACATTCGCGCATAAATGAAATGACCACAATTTTCTCCAAAACTATAACAGATGCAAACTTGTCCTGTGTGGTGGAGATGAGATTTGATAAAGTAAGTGGAAATCCAGTAAAAGTTTCATTTGGCTACTTTGCACTCTCGAGATAATCGTCACCATGTGCCAAATGCAATATAATAGCAATCTGAACACATTCGCGCATAAATGAAATGACCACAATTTTCTCCAAAATATAAACAGATGCAAACTTGTCCCTGTGTGGTGGAGATGAGATTTGATAAAGTAAGTGGAAATCAAGTAAAAGTTTCATTTGGCTACTTTGCACTCTCGAGATAATCGTCACCATGTGCCAAATGCAATATAATAGCAATCTGAACACATTCGCGCATAAATGAAATGACCACAATTTTCTCCAAAACTATAACAGATGCAAACTTGTCCTGTGTGGTGGAGATGAGATTTGATAAAGTAAGTGGAAATCCAGTAAAAGTTTCATTTGGCTACTTTGCACTCCTCGAGATAATCGTCACCATGTGCCAAATGCAATATAATAGCAATCTGAACACATTCGCGCATAAATGAAATGACCACAATTTTCTCCCAAACTATAACAGATGCAAACTTGTCCTGTGTGGTGGAGATGAGATTTGATAAAGTAAGTGGAAATCCAGTAAAAGTTTCATTTGGCTACTTTGCACTCTCGAGATAATCGTCACCATGTGCCAAATGCAATAGAAAAGCAATCTGAACACAATCGCGCATAAATGAAATGACCACAATTTTCTCCAAAACTATAACAGATGCAAACTTGTCCTGTGTGGTGGAGATGAGATTTGATAAAGTAAGTGGAAATCCAGTAAAAGTTTCATTTGGCTACTTTGCACTCTCGAGATAATCGTCACCATGTGCCAAATGCAATATAATAGCAATCTGAACACATTCGCGCATAAATGAAATGACCACAATTTTCTCCAAAACTATAACAGATGCAAACTTGTCCTGTGTGGTGGAGATGAGATTTGATAAAGTAAGTGGAAATCCAGTAAAAGTTTCATTTGGCTACTTTGCACTCTCGAGATAATCGTCACCATGTGCCAAATGCAATATAATAGCAATCTGAACACATTCGCGCATAAATAAAATGACCACAATTTTCTCCAAAACTATAACAGATGCAAACTTGTCCTGTGTGGTGGAGATGAGATTTGATAAAGTAAGTGGAAATCCAGTAAAAGTTTCATTTGGCTACTTTGCACTCTCGAGATAATCGTCACCATGTGCCAAATGCAATATAATAGCAATCTGAACACATTCGCGCATAAATGAAATGACCACAATTTTCTCCAAAACTATAACAGATGCAAACTTGTCCTGTGTGGTGGAGATGAGATTTGATAAAGTAAGTGGAAATCCAGTAAAAGTTTCATTTGGCTACTTTGCACTCTCGAGATAATCGTCACCATGTGCCAAATGCAATATAATAGCAATCTGAACACATTCGCGCATAAATGAAATGACCACAATTTTCTCCAAAACTATAACAGATGCAAACTTGTCCTGTGTGGTGGAGATGAGATTTGATAAAGTAAGTGGAAATCCAGTAAAAGTTTCATTTGGCTACTTTGCACTCTCGAGATAATCGTCACCATGTGCCAAATGCAATATAATAGCAATCTGAACACATTCGCGCATAAATGAAATGACCACAATTTTCTCCAAAATATAACAGATGCAAACTTGTCCTGTGTGGTGGAGATGAGATTTGATAAAGTAAGTGGAAATCAAGTAAAAGTTTCATTTGGCTACTTTGCACTCTCGAGATATTCGTCACCATGTGCCAAATGCAATATAATAGCAATCTGAACACATTCGCGCATAAATGAAATGACCACAATTTTCTCCAAAACTATAACAGATGCAAACTTGTCCTGTGTGGTGGAGATGAGATTTGATAAAGTAAGTGGAAATCCAGTAAAAGTTTCATTGGCTACTTTGCACTCTCGAGATAATCGTCACCATGTGCCAAATGCAATATAATAGCAATCTGAACACATTCGCGCATAAATGAAATGACCACAATTTTCTCCAAAACTATAACAGATGCAAACTTGTCCTGTGTGGTGGAGATGAGATTTAATAAAGTAAGTGGAAATCCAGTAAAAGTTTCATTTGGCTACTTTGCACTCTCGAGATAATCGTCACCATGTGCCAAATGCAATAGAAAAGCAATCTGAACACATTCGCGCATAAATGAAATGACCACAATTTTCTCCAAAACTATAACAGATGCAAACTTGTCCTGTGTGGTGGAGATGAGATTTGATAAAGTAAGTGGAAATCCAGTAAAAGTTTCATTTGGCTACTTTGCACTCTCGAGATAATCGTCACCATGTGCCAAATGCAATATAATAGCAATCTGAACACATTCGCGCATAAATGAAATGACCACAATTTTCTCCAAAACTATAACAGATGCAAACTTGTCCTGTGTGGTGGAGATGAGATTTGATAAAGTAAGTGGAAATCCAGTAAAAGTTTCATTTGGCTACTACTTTGCACTCTCGAGATAATCGTCACCATGTGCCAAATGCAATATAATAGCAATCTGAACACATTCGCGCATAAAGGAAATGACCACAATTTTCTCCAAAACTAACAGATGCAAACTTTTCCTGTGTGGTGGAGATGAGATTTGATAAAGTAAGTGGAAATCCAGTAAAAGTTTCATTTGACTACTTTGCACTCTCGAGATAATCGTCACCATGTGCCAAATGCAATATAATAGCAATCTGAACACATTCGCGCATAAATGAAATGACCATAATTTTCTCCAAAACTATAACAGATGCAAACTTGCCCTGTGTGGTGGAGATGAGATTTGATAAAGTAAGTGGAAATCCAGTAAAAGTTTCATTTGGCTACTTTGCACTCTCGAAATAATCGTCACCATGTGCCAAATGCAATATAATAGCAATCTGAACACATTCACGCATAAATGAAATGACCACAATTTTCTCCAAAACTATTACAGATGCAAACTTGTCCTGTGTGGTGGAGATGAGATTTGATAAAGTAAGTGGAAATCCAGTAAAAGTTTCATTTAGCTACTTTGCACTCTCGAGATAATCGTCACCATGTGCCAAATGCAATATAATAGCAATCTGAACACATTCGCGCATAAATGAAATGACCACAATTTTCTCCAAAACTATAACAGATGCAAACTTGTCCTGTGTGGTGGAGATGAGATTTGATAAAGTAAGTGGAAATCCAGTAAAAGTTTCATTTGGCTACTTTGCACTCTCGAGATAATCGTCACCATGTGCCAAATGCAATATAATAGCAATCTGAACACATTCGCGCATAAATAAAATGACCACAATTTTCTCCAAAACTATAACAGATGCAAACTTGTCCTGTGTGGTGGAGATGAGATTTGATAAAGTAAGTGGAAATCCAGTAAAAGTTTCATTTGGCTACTTTGCACTCTCGAGATAATCGTCACCATGTGCCAAATGCAATATAATAGCAATCTGAACACATTCGCGCATAAATGAAATGACCACAATTTTCTCCAAAACTATAACAGATGCAAACTTGTCCTGTGTGGTGGAGATGAGATTTGATAAAGTAAGTGGAAATCCAGTAAAAGTTTCATTTGGCTACTTTGCACTCTCGAGATAATCGTCACCATGTGCCAAATGCAATATAATAGCAATCTGAACACATTCGCGCATAAATGAAATGACCACAATTTTCTCCAAAACTATAACAGATGCAAACTTGTCCTGTGTGGTGGAGATGAGATTTGATAAAGTAAGTGGAAATCCAGTAAAAGTTTCATTTGGCTACTTTGCACTCTCGAGATAATCGTCACCATGTGCCAAATGCAATATAATAGCAATCTGAACACATTCGCGCATAAATGAAATGACCACAATTTTCTCCAAAATATAACAGATGCAAACTTGTCCTGTGTGGTGGAGATGAGATTTGATAAAGTAAGTGGAAATCAAGTAAAAGTTTCATTTGGCTACTTTGCACTCTCGAGATAATCGTCACCATGTGCCAAATGCAATATAATAGCAATCTGAACACATTCGCGCATAAATGAAATGACCACAATTTTCTCCAAAACTATAACAGATGCAAACTTGTCCTGTGTGGTGGAGATGAGATTTGATAAAGTAAGTGGAAATCCAGTAAAAGTTTCATTTGGCTACTTTGCACTCTCGAGATAATCGTCACCATGTGCCAAATGCAATATAATAGCAATCTGAACACATTCGCGCATAAATGAAATGACCACAATTTTCTCCAAAACTATAACAGATGCAAACTTGTCCTGTGTGGTGGAGATGAGATTTAATAAAGTAAGTGGAAATCCAGTAAAAGTTTCATTTGGCTACTTTGCACTCTCGAGATAATCGTCACCATGTGCCAAATGCAATAGAAAAGCAATCTGAACACATTCGCGCATAAATGAAATGACCACAATTTTCTCCAAAACTATAACAGATGCAAACTTGTCCTGTGTGGTGGAGATGAGATTTGATAAAGTAAGTGGAAATCCAGTAAAAGTTTCATTTGGCTACTTTGCACTCTCGAGATAATCGTCACCATGTGCCAAATGCAATATAATAGCAATCTGAACACATTCGCGCATAAATGAAATGACCACAATTTTCTCCAAAACTATAACAGATGCAAACTTGTCCTGTGTGGTGGAGATGAGATTTGATAAAGTAAGTGGAAATCCAGTAAAAGTTTCATTTGGCTACTACTTTGCACTCTCGAGATAATCGTCACCATGTGCCAAATGCAATATAATAGCAATCTGAACAAATTCACGCATAAAGGAAATGACCACAATTTTCTCCAAAACTAACAGATGCAAACTTTTCCTGTGTGGTGGAGATGAGATTTGATAAAGTAAGTGGAAATCCAGTAAAAGTTTCATTTGGCTACTTTGCACTCTCGAGATAATCGTCACCATGTGCCAAATGCAATATAATAGCAATCTGAACACATTCGCGCATAAATGAAATGACCACAATTTTCTCCAAAACTATAACAGATGCCAACTTGTCCTGTGTGGTGGAGATGAGATTTGATAAAGTAAGTGGAAATCAAGTAAAAGTTTCATTTGGCTACTTTGCACTCTTGAGATAATCGTCACCATGTGCCAAATGCAATATAATAGCAATCTGAACACATTCGCGCATAAATGAAATGACCACAATTTTCTCCAAAACTATAACAGATGCAAACTTGTCCTGTGTGGTGGAGATGAGATTTGATAAAGTAAGTGGAAATCCAGTAAAAGTTTCATTTGGCTACTTTGCACTCTCGAGATAATCGTCACCATGTGCCAAATGCAATATAATAGCAATCTGAACACATTCGCGCATAAATGAAATGACCACAATTTTCTCCAAAACTATAACAGATGCAAACTTGTCCTGTGTGGTGGAGATGAGATTTGATAAAGTAAGTGGAAATCCAGTAAAAGTTTCATTTGGCTACTTTGCACTCTCGAAATAATCGTCACCATGTGCCAAATGCAATATAATAGCAATCTGAACACATTCACGCATAAATGAAATGACCACAATTTTCTCCAAAACTAACAGATGCAAACTTTTCCTGTGTGGTGGAGATGAGATTTGATAAAGTAAGTGGAAATCCAGTAAAAGTTTCATTTGGCTACTTTGCACTCTCGAGATGATTGTCACCATGTGCCAAATGCAATATAATAGCAATCTGAACACATTCGCGCATAAATGAAATGACCACAATTTTCTCCAAAACTATAACAGATGCAAACTTGTCCTGTGTGGTGGAGATGAGATTTGATAAAGTAAGTGGAAATCAAGTAAAAGTTTCATTTGGCTACTTTGCACTCTCGAGATAATCGTCACCATGTGCCAAATGCAATATAATAGCAATCTGAACACATTCGCGCATAAGTGAAATGACCACAATTTTCTCCAAAACTATAACAGATGCAAACTTGCCCTGTGTGGTGGAGATGAGATTTGATAAAGTAAGTGGAAATCCAGTAAAAGTTTCATTTGGGTACTTTGCACTCTCGAGATAATCGTCACCATGTGCCAAATGCAATATAATAGCAATCTGAACACATTCGCGCATAAATGAAATGACCACAATTTTCTCCAAAACTATAACAGATGCAAACTTGTCCTGTCTGGTGGAGATGAGATTTGATAAAGTAAGTGGAAATCCAGTAAAAGTTTCATTTGGCTACTTTGCACTCTCGAGATAATCGTCACCATGTGCCAAATGCAATATAATAGCAATCTGAACACATTCGCGCATAAATGAAATGACCACAATTTTCTCCAAAACTATAACAGATGCAAACTTGTCCTGTGTGGTGGAGATGAGATTTGATAAAGTAAGTGGAAATCCAGTAAAAGTTTCATTTGGCTACTTTGCACTCTCGAGATAATCGTCACCATGTGCCAAATGCAATATAATAGCAATCTGAACACATTCGCGCATAAATGAAATGACCATAATTTTCTCCAAAACTATAACAGATGCAAACTTGCCCTGTGTGGTGGAGATGAGATTTGATAAAGTAAGTGGAAATCCAGTAAAAGTTTCATTTGGGTACTTTGCACTCTCGAGATAATCGTCACCATGTGCCAAATGCAATATAATAGCAATCTGAACACATTCGCGCATAAATGAAATGACCACAATTTTCTCCAAAACTATAACAGATGCAAACTTGTCCTGTGTGGTGGAGATGAGATTTGATAAAGTAAGTGGAAATCCAGTAAAAGTTTCATTTAGCTACTTTGCACTCTCGAGATAATCGTCACCATGTGCCAAATGCAATATAATAGCAATCTGAACACATTCGCGCATAAATGAAATGACCACAATTTTCTCCAAAACTATAACAGATGCAAACTTGTCCTGTGTGGTGGAGATGAGATTTGATAAAGTAAGTGGAAATCCAGTAAAAGTTTCATTTGGCTACTTTGCACTCTCGAGATAATCGTCACCATGTGCCAAATGCAATATAATAGCAATCTGAACACATTCGCGCATAAATGAAATGACCACAATTTTCTCCAAAACTATTACAGATGCAAACTTGTCCTGTGTGGTGGAGATGAGATTTGATAAAGTAAGTGGAAATCCAGTAAAAGTTTCATTTGGGTACTTTGCACTCTCGAGATAATCGTCACCATGTGCCAAATGCAATATAATAGCAATCTGAACACATTCGCGCATAAATGAAATGACCACAATTTTCTCCAAAACTATAACAGATGCAAACTTGTCCTGTGTGGTGGAGATGAGATTTGATAAAGTAAGTGGAAATCCAGTAAAAGTTTCATTTGGCTACTTTGCACTCTCGAGATAATCGTCACCATGTGCCAATTGCAATATAATAGCAATCTGAACACATTCGCGCATAAATGAAATGACCACAATTTGCTCCAAAACTATAACAGATGCAAACTTGTCCTGTGTGGTGGAGATGAGATTTGATAAAGTAAGTGGAAATCCAGTAAAAGTTTCATTTGGCTACTTTGCACTCTCGAGATAATCGTCACCATGTGCCAAATGCAATATAATAGCAATCTGAACACATTCGCGCATAAATGAAATGACCACAATTTTCTCCAAAACTATAACAGATGCAAACTTGTCCTGTGTGGTGGAGATGAGATTTGATAAAGTAAGTGGAAATCCAGTAAAAGTTTCATTTGGCTACTTTGCACTCTCGAGATAATCGTCACCATGTGCCAAATGCAATATAATAGCAATCTGAACACATTCGCGCATAAATGAAATGACCACAATTTTCTCCAAAACTATAACAGATGCAAACTTGTCCTGTGTGGTGGAGATGAGATTTGATAAAGTAAGTGGAAATCCAGTAAAAGTTTCATTTGGCTACTTTGCACTCTCGAGATAATCGTCACCATGTGCCAAATGCAATATAATAGCAATCTGAACACATTCGCGCATAAATGAAATGACCACAATTTTCTCCAAAACTATAACAGATGCAAACTTGTCCTGTGTGGTGGAGATGAGATTTGATAAAGTAAGTGGAAATCCAGTAAAAGTTTCATTTGGCTACTTTGCACTCTCGAGATAATCGTCACCATGTGCCAAATTCAATATAATAGCAATCTGAACACATTCGCGCATAAATGAAATGACCACAATTTTCTCCAAAACTATAACAGATGCAAACTTGTCCTGTGTGGTGGAGATGAGATTTGATAAAGTAAGTGGAAATCCAGTAAAAGTTTCATTTGGCTACTTTGCACTCTCGAGATAATCATCACCATGTGCCAAATGCAATATAATAGCAATCTGAACACATTCGCGCATAAATGAAATGACCACAATTTTCTCCAAAACTATAACAGATGCAAACTTGTCCTGTGTGGTGGAGATGAGATTTGATAAAGTAAGTGGAAATCCAGTTAAAGTTTCATTTGGCTACTTTGCACTCTCGAGATAATCGTCACCATGTGCCAAATGCAATATAATAGCAATCTGAACACATTCGCGCATAAATGAAATGACCACAATTTTCTCCAAAACTATAACAGATGCAAACTTGTCCTGTGTGGTGGAGATGAGATTTGATAAAGTAAGTGGAAATCCAGTAAAAGTTTCATTTGGCTACTTTGCACTCTCGAGATAATCGTCACCATGTGCCAAATGCAATATAATAGCAATCTGAACACATTCGCGCATAAATAAAATGACCACAATTTTCTCCAAAACTATAACAGATGCAAACTTGTCCTGTGTGGTGGAGATGAGATTTGATAAAGTAAGTGGAAATCCAGTAAAAGTTTCATTTGGCTACTTTGCACTCTCGAGATAATCGTCACCATGTGCCAAATGCAATATAATAGCAATCTGAACACATTCGCGCATAAATGAAATGACCACAATTTTCTCCAAAACTATAACAGATGCAAACTTGTCCTGTGTGGTGGATATGAGATTTGATAAAGTAAGTGGAAATCCAGTAAAAGTTTCATTTGGCTACTTTGTAGTGATGAGCGAGTACTAAAAAGCTCGGGTGCTCGAAGCTCGGGCCGAGCCTCCCAAGATACTCGTGTACTCGGCCCGAGCACCGAGCCCAATGTTATCCTATGGGAGACCCGAGTATTTTTGTGAAATGACCCCCCGGCAGCATGGAGAAACCCTAAAAATGTCACAAAAGTCTCAGAAGAGTGCTCAAATGACATGGCATCAGCATGGGGAAGACCCCTTGAAGCATTTATCACTCAAAAGTCACAGATGTGAACAATTTTGTCCGAGTTTTACGCCATTTTTACGGACTCACCAGAAAACCTTCCAAAATGACACCAAAATGAATTTTCATGGCGGAAATGTTAAGGGCACATACCCAATAGTGAGATAGAGCTGGTGTATGTTACTTTTTGAGATTAATACATGAAAGATTTTACATGAAAACCTTGTGTGGCACTCCGATGTCCAAAACGCACGTTTTGTGCTTTTTACTAGCGATGTCGGTCATTTTTTTTTTTTTATTCTATCTCCCTCAGTCCGTCGGTCTGTCTCTCTCTGTCTTGTCTGTCCCCCTCTCACAGTCTGTCGGTCAGTTCCCCCCCCTCTCTCTTACTTACCGTTCCCCGATCACTGCCGCGGCGCTGCACAGCTGTTCAAACTCCGGTGGCTTTTCCTCTTTTGAAAAAGCCGGCCGCTCATTAATCAATCTCCTATTCCCTGCTGTCCTGCTTTTCGGCGCCTATGATTGGTTGCAGTGAGACACGCTCCCACACTGAGTGACAGCTGTCTCACTGCAACCAATCACAGCAGCCGGTGTGTGTATACTGTGCAGTGAAATAAATAATTAAATAATTAAAAAAAACAGCGTGCGGTCCCCCCCAATTTTAATACCAGCCAGATAAAGCCATACGGCTGAAGACTGGTATTCTCAGGATGGGGAGCTCCACGTTATGGGGAGCCCCCCACCCTAACAATATCAGTCAGCAGCCGCCCAGAATTGCCGCATACATTAGATGCGACAGTTCTGGGGCTGTACCCGGCTCTTCCCGATTTACCCTGGTGCGTTGGCAAATCGGGGTAATAAGGAGTTAATGGCAGCCCATAGCTGCCACTAAATCCTAGATTAATCATGTCAGGCGTCTCCCCGAGATTCCTTCCATGATTAATCTGTAAATTACAGTTAAAAAACACACACACCCGAAAAATCCTTTATTAGAAATAAAAAACACTAACAAAGTCCCTCATTACCAATTTATTAACCCCGACAAACCCTCCATGTCCGGCGTACTCCACAGTCCTCCAGCGTCGCGTCCAGCTCTGCTGCATGGAAGTGACAGGAGCTGCAGAAGACACCGCCGCTCCGGTCACCTCCACGCAGCTAATGAGATGAGTATATCGATCAGCTGAGCTGTCACTGAGGTTACCTGGATCCAGCGGTGGATGCAGCGGTGGCCGCGGGTAACCTCAGTGACAGCTCAGCTGATCGCGCTACTCACCGCCGCTCCAGTCAGCTCCATGCACCAACTGAGGTGAGTAGAGCGATCAGCTGCTGTCACTGAGGTTAATCGCGGCACCGCTGGATCCAGCGGTGGCCGGGAGTTACCTGACTGACAGCAGCTGATCGCGCTATTCCCTTCATTAGCTGCGTGGAGGTGACCGGCGGCTTTTACTATTTTGAAAAAGCCGGCCGCTCATTAAACAATCTCCTATTCCCTGCTTTCCCCGCCCACCGGTGCCTATGATTGGTTGCAGTGAGACACGCCCCCACGCTGAGTGACAGGTGTCACACTGCACCCAATCACAGCAGCCGGTGGGCGTGTCTATACTGTGCAGTAAAATAAATTAATAAATAATTAAAAAAAAACGGCGTGCGGTCCCCCCCATTTTAATGCCAGCCAGATAAAGCCATACGGCTGAAGGCTGGTATTCTCAGGATGGGGAGCTCCACGTTATGGGGAGCCCCCCAGCCTAACAATATCAGTCAGCAGCCGCCCAGAATTGCCGCATACATTATATGCGACAGTTCTGGGGCTGTACCCGGCTCTTCCCGATTTGCCCTGGTGCTTTGGCAAATCGGGGTAATAAGGAGTTAATGGCAGCCCATAGCTGCCACTAAATCCTAGATTAATCATGTCAGGCGTCTATGAGACACCCTCCATGATTAATCTGTAAGTTACAGTAAATAAACACACACACCCGAAAAATCCTTTATTAGAAATAAAAAACACACACACATTCCCTGGTTCACCACTTTAATCAGCCCCAAAAAGCCCTCCATGTCCGGCGTAATCCAGGATGTTCCAGCGTCGCATCCTGCGCTGCTGCATAGAGGTGACCGGAGCTGCAGAAGACACCGCCGCTCCGGTCACTTCCACGCAGCAAATGAGGTGAGTAGCGCGATCAGCTGAGCTGTCACTGAGGTTACCCGCCGTCACTGGATCCAGTGACAGCGGGTAACCTCAGTGACAGCTCAGCTGATCGCACGGCTGTCTTCATTAGCTGCGTGGAGGTGACCGGAGCGGCGGTGTCTTCTGCAGCTCCTGTCACTTCCATGCAGCAGAGCTGGACGCGACGCCGGAGTCCGTGGAGTACGCCGGACATGGAGGGTTTGTCGGGGTTAATAAATTGGTAATGAGGGACTTTGTTAGTGTTTTTTATTTCTAATAAAGGATTTTTCGGATGTGTGTGTTTTTTAACTGTAATTTACAGATTAATCATGGAAGGAATCTCGGGGAGACGCCTGACATGATTAATCTAGGATTTAGTGGCAGCTATGGACTGCCATTAACTCCTTATTACCCCGATTTGCCAACGCACCAGGGTAAATCGGGAAGAGCCGGGTACAGTCCCAGAACTGTCGCATATAATGTATGCGGCAATTCTGGGCAGCTGTTGGCTGATATTGTTAGGGTGGGGGGCTCCCCATAACGTGGAGCTCCCCATCCTGAGAATACCAGCCTTCAGCCGTATGGCTTTATCTGGCTGGTTTTAAAAATGGGGGGAACCGCACGCCGTTTTTTTTTAATTATTTAATAAATAATTAAAATTAATAATTAAAATTAATAAATAATTAAAAAAAACGGCGTGCGGTTCCCCCCATTTTTAAAACCAGCCAGATAAAGCCATACGGCTGAAGGCTGGTATTCTCAGGATGGGGAGCTCCACGTTATGGGGAGCCCCCCACCCTAACAATATCAGCCAACAGCCGCCCAGAATTGCCGCATACATTATATGCGACAGTTCTGGGACTGTACCCGGCTCTTCCCGATTTGCCCTGGTGCGTTGGCAAATCGGGGTAATAAGGAGTTATTGGCAGCCCATAGCTGCCAATAAGTCCTAGATTAATCATGTCAGGCGTCTATGAGACACCCTCCATGATTAATCTGTAAGTTACAGTAAATAAACACACACACACCAGAAAAAATCCTTTATTAGAAATAAAAACACACACATATACCCTGGTTCACCACTTTAATCAGCCCGAAAAAGCCCTCCATGTCCGGCGTAATCCAGGATGATCCAGCGTCACATCCAGCGCTGCTGCATGGAGGTGACCGGAGCCGCAGCACACACAGCCGCTCCGGTCACCTCCACACAGCAAATGAACACAGCCGCGCGATCAGCTGCTGTCACTGAGGTTACCCGCGGCCACCGGTGGATGCAGCGGTGACAGCGGGTAACCTCAGTGACAGCAGCTGATCGCGCGGCTGTGTTCATTTGCTGTGTGGAGGTGACCGGAGCGGCTGTGTCTGCTGCAGCTCCGGTCACCTCCATGCAGCAGCGCTGGATGCGACGCTGGATCATCCTGGATTACGCCGGACAAGGAGGGCTTTTTCGGGCTGATTAAAGTGGTGAACCAGGGTATATGTGTGTGTTTTTTATTTCTAATAAAGGATTTTTCGGGTGTGTGTGTTTATTTACTGTAACTTACAGATTAATCATGGAGGGTGTCTCATAGACGCATGACATGATTAATCTAGGACTTATTGGCAGCTATGGGCTTCCAATAACTCCTTATTACCCCGATTTGCCAACGCACCAGGGTAAATCGGGAAGAGCCGGGTACAGCCCCAGAATTGTCGCATATAATGTATGCGGCAATTCTGGCCAGCTGCTGACTGATATTGTTAGGGTGGGGGGCTCCCCATAACGTGGGGCTCCCCATCCTGAGAATACCAGCCTTCAGCTGTATGGCTTTATCTGGCTGGTATTAAAATTGGGGGGAACCGCACGCCGTTTTTTTAATTATTTATTTATTTATTTTACTGCACAGTATAGACACGCCCACCGGCTGCTGTGATTGGGTGCAGTGTGACACCTGTCACTCAGCGTGGGGGCGTGTCTCACTGCATCCAATCATAGGCGCCTGTGGGCGTGGAAAGCAGGGAATATGAGATGGCTGTGTACAGAGCACAGCGCGCCGGCCGATATAAAGGCTCGGTCACGCTGTGCAGGCCGGCCAATCACTGCAATTCCACAACTAACAGGGCTGTGGCATTGCAGTGGTCTGCCAGCCAATCCCTGCATGAGGGCTGGCTCTCAAAAGAGCGCCAACATGCAGGGATGAAGACCACGAGTAAAGCACGAGTATTGCAAAATTACTCGGTACCCGCCGAGCAGCCCGAGTACAGTGATACTCGTGCGAGTACCGAGTAGTTACAAGCATGCTCGCTCATCACTACTACTTTGCACTCTCGAGATAATCGTCACCATGTGCCAAATGCAATATAATAGCAATCTGAACACATTCGCGCATAAATGAAATGACCACAATTTTCTCCAAAATTATAACAGATGCAAACTTGCCCTGTGTGGTGGAGATGAGATTTGATAAAGTAAGTGGAAATCCAGTAAAAGTTTCATTTGGCTACTTTGCACTCTCGAGATAATCGTCACCATGTGCCAAATGCAATATAATAGCAATCTGAACACATTCGCGCATAAATGAAATGACCACAATTTTCTCCAAAACTATAACAGATGCAAACTTGTCCTGTGTGGTGGAGATGAGATTTGATAAAGTAAGTGGAAATCCAGTAAAAGTTTCATTTGGCTACTTTGCACTCTCGAGATAATCGTCACCATGTGCCAAATACAATATAATAGCAATCTGAACACATTCGCGCATAAATGAAATGACCACAATTTTCTCCAAAACTATAACAGATGAAAACTTGTCCTGTGTGGTGGAGATGAGATTTGATAAAGTAAGTGGAAATCCAGTAAAAGTTTCATTTGGCTACTTTGCACTCTCGAGAGAATCGTCACCATGTGCCAAATTCAATATAATAGCAATCTGAACACATTCGCGCATAAATGAAATGACCACAATTTTCTCCAAAACTATAACAGATGCAAACTTGTCCTGTGTGGTGGAGATGAGATTTGATAAAGTAAGTGGAAATCCAGTAAAAGTTTCATTTGGCTACTTTGCACTCTCGAGATAATCGTCACCATGTGCCAAATGCAATATAATAGCAATCTGAACACATTCGCGCATAAATGAAATGACCACAATTTTCTCCAAAACTATAACAGATGCAAACTTGTCCTGTGTGGTGGAGATGAGATTTGATAAAGTAAGTGGAAATCCAGTAAAAGTTTCATTTGGCTACTTTGCACTCTCGAGATAATCGTCACCATGTGCCAAATGCAATGTAATAGCAATCTGAACACATTCGCGCATAAATGAAATGACCACAATTTTCTCCAAAACTATAACAGATGCAAACTTGTCCTGTGTGGTGGAGATGCGATTTGATAAAGTAAGTGGAAATCCAGTAAAAGTTTCATTTGGCTACTTTGCACTCTCGAGATAATCGTCACCATGTGCCAAATGCAATATAATAGCAATCTGAACACATTCGCGCATAAATGAAATGACCACAATTTTCTCCAAAACTATAACAGATGCAAACTTGTCCTGTGTGGTGGAGATGAGATTTGATAAAGTAAGTGGAAATCCAGTAAAAGTTTCATTTGGCTACTTTGCACTCTCGAGATAATCGTCACCATGTGCCAAATACAATATAATAGCAATCTGAACACATTCGCGCATAAATGAAATGACCACAATTTTCTCCAAAACTATAACAGATGAAAACTTGTCCTGTGTGGTGGAGATGAGATTTGATAAAGTAAGTGGAAATCCAGTAAAAGTTTCATTTGGCTACTTTGCACTCTCGAGAGAATCGTCACCATGTGCCAAATTCAATATAATAGCAATCTGAACACATTCGCGCATAAATGAAATGACCACAATTTTCTCCAAAACTATAACAGATGCAAACTTGTCCTGTGTGGTGGAGATGAGATTTGATAAAGTAAGTGGAAATCCAGTAAAAGTTTCATTTGGCTACTTTGCACTCTCGAGATAATCGTCACCATGTGCCAAATGCAATATAATAGCAATCTGAACACATTCGCGCATAAATGAAATGACCACAATTTTCTCCAAAACTATAACAGATGCAAACTTGTCCTGTGTGGTGGAGATGAGATTTGATAAAGTAAGTGGAAATCCAGTAAAAGTTTCATTTGGCTACTTTGCACTCTCGAGATAATCGTCACCATGTGCCAAATGCAATATAATAGCAATCTGAACACATTCGCGCATAAATGAAATGACCACAATTTTCTCCAAAACTATAACAGATGCAAACTTGTCCTGTGTGGTGGAGATGAGATTTGATAAAGTAAGTGGAAATCCAGTAAAAGTTTCATTTGGCTACTTTGCACTCTCGAGATAATCGTCACCATGTGCCAAATGCAATATAATAGCAATCTGAACACATTCGCGCATAAATAAAATGACCACAATTTTCTCCAAAACTATAACAGATGCAAACTTGTCCTGTGTGGTGGAGATGAGATTTGATAAAGTAAGTGGAAATCCAGTAAAAGTTTCATTTGGCTACTTTGCACTCTCGAGATAATCGTCACCATGTGCCAAATGCAATATAATAGCAATCTGAACACATTCGCGCATAAATGAAATGACCACAATTTTCTCCAAAACTATAACAGATGCAAACTTGTCCTGTGTGGTGGATATGAGATTTGATAAAGTAAGTGGAAATCCAGTAAAAGTTTCATTTGGCTACTTTGCACTCTCGAGATAATCGTCACCATGTGCCAAATGCAATATAATAGCAATCTGAACACATTCGCGCATAAATGAAATGACCACAATTTTCTCCAAAATTATAACAGATGCAAACTTGCCCTGTGTGGTGGAGATGAGATTTGATAAAGTAAGTGGAAATCCAGTAAAAGTTTCATTTGGCTACTTTGCACTCTCGAGATAATCGTCACCATGTGCCAAATGCAATATAATAGCAATCTGAACACATTCGCGCATAAATGAAATGACCACAATTTTTTCCAAAACTATAACAGATGCAAACTTGTCCTGTGTGGTGGAGATGAGATTTGATAAAGTAAGTGGAAATCCAGTAAAAGTTTCATTTGGCTACTTTGCACTCTCGAGATAATCGTCACCATGTGCCAAATGCAATATAATAGCAATCTGAACACATTCGCGCATAAATGAAATGACCACAATTTTCTCCAAAACTATTACAGATGCAAACTTGTCCTGTGTGGTGGAGATGAGATTTGATAAAGTAAGTGGAAATCCAGTAAAAGTTTCATTTGGCTACTTTGCACTCTCGAGATAATCGTCACCATGTGCCAAATGCAATATAATAGCAATCTGAACACATTCGCGCATAAATGAAATGACCACAATTTTCTCCAAAACTATAACAGATGCAAACTTGTCCTGTGTGGTGGAGATGAGATTTGATAAAGTAAGTGGAAATCCAGTAAAAGTTTCATTTGGCTACTTTGCACTCTCGAGATAATCGTCACCATGTGCCAAATGCAATAGAATAGCAATCTGAACACATTCGCGCATAAATGAAATGACCACAATTTTCTCCAAAACTATAACAGATGCAAACTTGTCCTGTGTGGTGGAGATGAGATTTGATAAAGTAAGTGGAAATCCAGTAAAAGTGTCATTTGGCTACTTTGCACTCTCGAGATAATCGTCACCATGTGCCAAATGCAATAGAATAGCAATCTGAACACATTCGCGCATAAATGAAATGACCACAATTTTCTCCAAAACTATAACAGATGCAAACTTGTCCTGTGTGGTGGAGATGAGATTTGATAAAGTAAGTGGAAATCCAGTAAAAGTTTCATTTGGCTACTTTGCACTCTCGAGATAATCGTCACCATGTGCCAAATGCAATATAATAGCAATCTGAACACATTCGCGCATAAATGAAATGACCACAATTTTCTCCAAAACTATAACAGATGAAAACTTGTCCTGTGTGGTGGAGATGAGATTTGATAAAGTAAGTGGAAATCCAGTAAAAGTTTCATTTGGCTACTTTGCACTCTCGAGATAATCGTCACCATGTGCCAAATTCAATATAATAGCAATCTGAACACATTCGCGCATAAATGAAATGACCACAATTTTCTCCAAAACTATAACAGATGCAAACTTGTCCTGTGTGGTGGAGATGAGATTTGATAAAGTAAGTGGAAATCCAGTAAAAGTTTCATTTGGCTACTTTGCACTCTCGAGATAATCGTCACCATGTGCCAAATGCAATATAATAGCAATCTGAACACATTCGCGCATAAATGAAATGACCACAATTTTCTCCAAAACTATAACAGATGCAAACTTGTCCTGTGTGGTGGAGATGAGATTTGATAAAGTAAGTGGAAATCCAGTAAAAGTTTCATTTGGCTACTTTGCACTCTCGAGATAATCGTCACCATGTGCCAAATGCAATATAATAGCAATCTGAACACATTCGCGCATAAATGAAATGACCACAATTTTCTCCAAAACTATAACAGATGCAAACTTGTCCTGTGTGGTGGAGATGAGATTTGATAAAGTGGAAATCCAGTAAAGGTTTCATTTGGCTACTTTGCACTCTCGAGATATTCGTCACCATGTGCCAAATGCAATATAATAGCAATCTGAACACATTCGCGCATAAATGAAATGACCACAATTTTCTCCAAAACTATAACAGATGCAAACTTGTCCTGTGTGGTGGAGATGAGATTTGATAAAGTGGAAATCCAGTAAAAGTTTCATTTGGCTACTTTGCACTCTCGAGATAATCGTCACCATGTGCCAAATGCAATTTAATAGCAATCTGAACACATTCGCGCATAAATGAAATGACCACAATTTTCTCCAAAACTATAACAGATGCAAACTTGTCCTGTGTGGTGGAGATGAGATTTGATAAAGTTAGTGGAAATCCAGTAAAAGTTTCATTTGGCTACTTTGCACTCTCGAGATAATCGTCACCATGTGCCAAATGCAATATAATAGCAATCTGAACACATTCGCGCATAAATGAAATGACCACAATTTTCTCCAAAACTATAACAGATGCAAACTTGTCCTGTGTGGTGGAGATGAGATTGATAAAGTAAGTGGAAATCCAGTAAAAGTTTCATTTGGCTACTTTGCACTCTCGAGATAATCGTCACCATGTGCCAAATGCAATATAATAGCAATCTGAACACATTCGCGCATAAATGAAATGACCACAATTTTCTCCAAAACTATAACAGATGCAAACTTGTCCTGTGTGGTGGAGATGAGATTTGATAAAGTAAGTGGAAATCCAGTAAAAGTTTCATTTGGCTACTTTGCACTCTCGAGATAATCGTCACCATGTGCCAAATGCAATATAATAGCAATCTGAACACATTCGCGCATAAATGAAATGACCACAATTTTCTCCAAAACTCTAACAGATGAAAACTTGTCCTGTGTGGTGGAGATGAGATTTGATAAAGTAAGTGGAAATCCAGTAAAAGTTTCATTTGGCTACTTTGCACTCTCGAGATAATCATCACCATGTGCCAAATGCAATATAATAGCAATCTGAACACATTCGCGCATAAATGAAATGACCACAATTTTCTCCAAAACTATAACAGATGCAAACTTGTCCTGTGTGGTGGAGATGAGATTTGATAAAGTAAGTGGAAATCCAGTAAAAGTTTCATTTGGCTACTTTGCACTCTCGAGATAATCGTCACCATGTGCCAAATGCAATATAATAGCAATCTGAACACATTCGCGCATAAATGAAGTGACCACAATTTTCTCCAAAACTATAACAGATGCAAACTTGTCCTGTGTGGTGATGAGATTTGATAAAGTAAGTGTAAATCCAGTAAAAGTTTCATTTGGCTACTTTGCACTCTCGAGATAATCGTCACCATGTGCCAAATGCAATATAATAGCAATCTGAACACATTCGCGCATAAATGAAATGACCACAATTTTCTCCAAAACTATAACAGATGCAAACTTGTCCTGTGTGGTGGAGATGAGATTTGATAAAGTAAGTGGAAATCCAGTAAAAGTTTCATTTGGCTACTTTGCACTCTCGAGATAATCGTCAATATGTGCCAAATGCAATATAATAGCAATCTGAACACATTCGCGCATAAATGAAATGACCACAATTTTCTCCAAAACTATAACAGATGCAAACTTGTCCTGTGTGGTGGAGAGGAGATTTGATAAAGTAGAAATCCAGTAAAAGTTTCATTTGGCTACTTTGCACTCTCGAGATAATCGTCACCATGTGCCAAATGCAATATAATAGCAATCTGAACACATTCGCGCATAAATGAAATGACCACAATTATCTCCAAAACTATAACAGATGCAAACTTGTCCTGTGTGGTGGAGATGAGATTTGATAAAGTAAGTGGAAGTCCAGTAAAAGTCTCATTTGGCTACTTTGCACTCTCGAGATAATCGTCACCATGTGCCAAATGCAATATAATAGCAATCTGAACACATTCGCGCATAAATGAAATGACCACACATTTCTCCAAAACTATAACAGATGCAAACTTGTCCTGTGTGGTGGAGAAGAGATTTGATAAAGTAAGTGGAAATCCAGTAAAAGTTTCATTTGGCTACTTTGCACTCTCGAGATAATCGTCACCATGTGCCAAATGCAATATAATAGCAATCTGAACACATTCGCGCATAAATGAAATGACCACAATTTTCTCCAAAACTATAACAGATGCAAACTTGTCCTGTGTGGTGGAGATGAGATTTGATAAAGTAAGTGGAAATCCAGTAAAAGTTTCATTTGGCTACTTTGCACTCTCGAGATAATCGTCACCATGTGCCAAATGCAATATAATAGCAATCTGAACACATTCGCGCATAAATGAAATGACCACAATTTTCTCCAAAACTATAACAGATGCAAACTTGTCCTGTGTGGTGGAGATGAGATTTGATAAAGTAAGTGGAAATCCAGTAAAAGTTTCATTTGGCTACTTTGCACTCTCGAGATAATCGTCACCATGTGCCAAATGCAATATAATAGCAATCTGAACACATTCGCGCATAAATGAAATGACCACAATTTTCTCCAAAACTATAACAGATGCAAACTTGTCCTGTGTGGTGGAGATGAGATTTGATAAAGTAAGTGGAAATCCAGTAAAAGTTTCATTTGGCTACTTTGCACTCTCGAGATAATCGTCACCATGTGCCAAATGCAATATAATAGCAATCTGAACACATTCACGCAAAAATGAAATCACCACAATTTTCTCCAAAACTATAACAGATGCAAACTTGTCCTGTGTGGTGGAGATGAGATTTGATAAAGTAAGTGTAAATCCAGTAAAAGTTTCATTTGGCTACTTTGCACTCTCGAGATAATCGTCACCATGTGCCAAATGCAATATAATAGCAATCTGAACACATTCGCGCATAAATGAAATGACCACAATTATCTCCAAAACTATAACAGATGCAAACTTGTCCTGTGTGGTGGAGATGAGATTTGATAAAGTAAGTGGAAGTCCAGTAAAAGTCTCATTTGGCTACTTTGCACTCTCGAGATAATCGTCACCATGTGCCAAATGCAATATAATAGCAATCTGAACACATTCGCGCATAAATGAAATGACCACACATTTCTCCAAAACTATAACAGATGCAAACTTGTCCTGTGTGGTGGAGAAGAGATTTGATAAAGTAAGTGGAAATCCAGTAAAAGTTTCATTTGGCTACTTTGCACTCTCGAGATAATCGTCACCATGTGCCAAATGCAATATAATAGCAATCTGAACACATTCGCGCATAAATGAAATGACCACAATTTTCTCCAAAACTATAACAGATGCAAACTTGTCCTGTGTGGTGGAGATGAGATTTGATAAAGTAAGTGGAAATCCAGTAAAAGTTTCATTTGGCTACTTAGCACTCTCGAGATAATCGTCACCATGTGCCAAATGCAATATAATAGCAATCTGAACACATTCGCGCATAAATGAAATGACCACAATTTTCTCCAAAACTATAACAGATGCAAACTTGTCCTGTGTGGTGGAGATGAGATTTGATAAAGTAAGTGGAAATCCAGTAAAAGTTTCATTTGGCTACTTTGCACTCTCGAGATAATCGTCACCATGTGCCAAATGCAATATAATAGCAATCTGAACACATTCGCGCATAAATGAAATGACCACAATTTTCTCCAAAACTATAACAGATGCAAACTTGTCCTGTGTGTTGGAGATGAGATTTGATAAAGTAAGTGGAAATCCAGTAAAAGTTTCATTTGGCTACTTTGCACTCTCGAGATAATCGTCACCATGTGCCAAATGCAATATAATAACAATCTGAACACATTCGCGCATAAATGAAATGACCACAATTTTCTCCAAAACTATAACAGATGCAAACTTGTCCTGTGTGGTGGAGATGAGATTTGATAAAGTAAGTGGAAATCCAGTAAAAGTTTCATTTGGCTACTTTGCACTCTCGAGATAATCGTCACCATGTGCCAAATGCAATATAATAGCAATCTGAACACATTCGCGCATAAATGAAATGACCACAATTTTCTCCAAAACTATAACAGATGCAAACTTGTCCTGTGTGGTGGAGATGAGATTTGATAAAGTAAGTGGAAATCCAGTAAAAGTTTCATTTGGCTACTTTGCACTCTCGAGATAATCGTCACCATGTGCCAAATGCAATATAATAGCAATCTGAACACATTCGCGCATAAATGAAATGACCACAATTTTCTCCAAAACTATAACAGATGCAAACTTGTCCTGTGTGGTGGAGATGAGATTTGATAAAGTAAGTGGAAATCCAGTAAAAGTTTCATTTGGCTACTTTGCACTTTCGAGATAATCGTCACCATGTGCCAAATGCAATAGAAAAGCAATCTGAACACATTCGCGCATAAATGAAATGACCACAATTTTCTCCAAAACTATAACAGATGCAAACTTGTCCTGTGTGGTGGAGATGAGATTTGATAAAGTAAGTGGAAATCCAGTAAAAGTTTCATTTGGCTACTTTGCACTCTCGAGATAATCGTCACCATGTGCCAAATACAATATAATAGCAATCTGAACACATTCGCGCATAAATGAAATGACCACAATTTTCTCCAAAACTATAACAGATGCAAACTTGTCCTGTGTGGTGGAGATGAGATTTGATAAAGTAAGTGGAAATCCAGTAAAAGTTTCATTTGGCTACTTTGCACTCTCGAGATAATCGTCACCATGTGCCAAATTCAATATAATAGCAATCTGAACACATTCGCGCATAAATGAAATGACCACAATTTTCTCCAAAACTATAACAGATGCAAACTTGTCCTGTGTGGTGGAGATGAGATTTGATAAAGTGGAAATCCAGTAAAAGTTTCATTTGGCTACTTTGCACTCTAGAGATAATCGTCACCATGTGCCAAATGCAATATAATAGCAATCTGAACACATTCGCGCATAAATGAAATGACCACAATTTTCTCCAAAACTATAACAGATGCAAACTTGTCCTGTGTGTTGGAGTTGAGATTTGATAAAGTAAGTGGAAATCCAGTAAAAGTTTCATTTGGCTACTTTGCACTCTCGAGATAATCGTCACCATGTGCCAAATGCAATATAATAACAATCTGAACACATTCGCGCATAAATGAAATGACCACAATTTTCTCCAAAACTATAACAGATGCAAACTTGTCCTGTGTGGTGGAGATGAGATTTGATAAAGTTAGTGGAAATCCAGTAAAAGTTTCATTTGGCTACTTTGCACTCTCGAGATAATCGTCACCATGTGCCAAATGCAATATAATAGCAATCTGAACACATTCGCGCATAAATGAAATGACCACAATTTTCTCCAAAACTATAACAGATGCAAACTTGTCCTGTGTGGTGGAGATGAGATTGATAAAGTAAGTGGAAATCCAGTAAAAGTTTCATTTGGCTACTTTGCACTCTCGAGATAATCGTCACCATGTGCCAAATGCAATATAATAGCAATCTGAACACATTCGCGCATAAATGAAATGACCACAATTTTCTCCAAAACTATAACAGATGCAAACTTGTCCTGTGTGGTGGAGATGAGATTTGATAAAGTAACTGGAAATCCAGTAAAAGTTTCATTTGGCTACTTTGCACTCTCGAGATAATCGTCACCTTGTGCCAAATGCAATATAATAGCAATCTGAACACATTCGCGCATAAATGAAATGACCACAATTTTCTCCAAAACTATAACAGATGCAAACTTGTCCTGTGTGGTGGAGATGAGATTTGATAAAGTAAGTGGAAATCCAGTAAAAGTTTCATTTGGCTACTTTGCACTCTCGAGATAATCGTCACCATGTGCCAAATGCAATATAATAGCAATCTGAACACATTCGCGCATAAATGAAATGACCACAATTTTCTCCAAAACTATAACAGATGCAAACTTGTCCTGTGTGGTGGAGATGAGATTTGATAAAGTAGAAATCCAGTAAAAGTTTAATTTGGCTACTTTGCACTCTCGAGATAATCGTCACCATGTGCCAAATGCAATATAATAGCAATCTGAACACATTCGCGCATAAATGAAATTACCACAATTTTCTCCAAAACTATAACAGATGCAAACTTGTCCTGTGTGGTGGAGATGAGATTTGATAAAGTAAGTGGAAATCCAGTAAAAGTTTCATTTGGCTACTTTGCACTCTCGAGATAATCGTCACCATGTGCCAAATGCAATATAATAGCAATCTGAACACATTCGCGCATAAATGAAATGACCACAATTTTCTCCAAAACTATAACAGATGCAAACTTGTCCTGTGTGGTGGAGATGAGATTTGATAAAGTAAGTGGAAATCCAGTAAAAGTTTCATTTGGCTACTTTGCACTCTCGAGATAATCGTCACCATGTGCCAAATGCAATATAATAGCAATCTGAACACATTCGCGCATAAATGAAATGACCACAATTTTCTCCAAAACTATAACAGATGAAAGCTTGTCCTGTGTGGTGGAGATGAGATTTGATAAAGTAAGTGGAAATCCAGTAAAAGTTTCATTTGGCTACTTTGCACTCTCGAGATAATCGTCACCATGTGCCAAATGCAATATAATAGCAATCTGAACACATTCGCGCATAAATGAAATGACCACAATTTTCTCCAAAACTATAACAGATGCAAACTTGTCCTGTGTGGTGGAGATGAGATTTGATAAAGTAAGTGGAAATCCAGTAAAAGTTTCATTTGGCTACTTTGCACTATCGAGATAATCGTCACCATGTGCCAAATGCAATATAATAGCAATCTGAACACATTCGCGCATAAATGAAATGACCACAATTTTCTCCAAAACTATAACAGATGCAAACTTGTCCTGTGTGGTGGAGATGAGATTTGATAAAGTAAGTGGAAATCCAGTAAAAGTTTCATTTGGCTACTTTGCACTCTCGAGATAATCGTCACCATGTGCCAAATGCAATATAATAGCAATCTGAACACATTCGCGCATAAATGAAATGACCACAATTTTCTCCAAAACTATAACAGATGAAAGCTTGTCCTGTGTGGTGGAGATGAGATTTGATAAAGTAAGTGGAAATCCAGTAAAAGTTTCATTTGGCTACTTTGCACTCTCGAGATAATCGTCACCATGTGCCAAATGCAATATAATAGCAATCTGAACACATTCGCGCATAAATGAAATGACCACAATTTTTTTCCAAAACTATAACAGATGCAAACTTGTCCTGTGTGGTGGAGATGAGATTTGATAAAGTAAGTGGAAATCCAGTAAAAGTTTCATTTGGCTACTTTGCACTATCGAGATAATCGTCACCATGTGCCAAATGCAATATAATATCAATCTGAACACATTCGCGCATACATGAAATGACCACAATTTTCTCCAAAACTATAACAGATGCAAACTTGTCCTGTGTGGTGGAGATGAGATTTGATAAAGTAAGTGGAAATCCAGTAAAAGTTTCATTTGGCTACTTTGCACTCTCGAGATAATCGTCACCATGTGCCAAATGCAATATAATAGCAATCTGAACACATTCGCGCATAAATGAAATGACCACAATTTTCTCCAAAACTATAACAGATGCAAACTTGTCCTGTGTGGTGGAGATGAGATTTGATAAAGTAAGTGGAAATCCAGTAAAAGTTTCATTTGGCTACTATGCACTCTCGAGATAATCGTCACCATGTGCCAAATGCAATATAATAGCAATCTGAACACATTCGCGCATAAATGAAATGACCACAATTTTCTCCAAAACAATAACAGATGCAAACTTGTCCTGTGTGGTGAAGATGAGATTTGATAAATTAAGTGGAAATCCAGTAAAAGTTTCATTTGGCTACTTTGCACTCTCGAGATAATCGTCACCATGTGCCAAATGCAATATAATAGCAATCTGAACACATTCGCGCATAAATGAAATGACCACAATTTTCTCCAAAACTATAACAGATGCAAACTTGTCCTGTGTGGTGGAGATGAGATTTGATAAAGTAAGTGGAAATCCAGTAAAAGTTTCATTTGGCTACTTTGCACTCTCGAGATAATCGTCACCATGTGCCAAATGCAATATAATAGCAATCTGAACACATTCGCGCATAAATGAAATGACCACAATTTTCTCCAAAACTATAACAGATGCAAACTTGTCCTGTGTGGTGGAGATAAGATTTGATAAAGTAAGTGGAAATCCAGTAAAAGTTTCATATGGCTACTTTGCACTCTCGAGATAATCGTCACCATGTGCCAAATGCAATATAATAGCAATCTGAACACATTCGCGCATAAATGAAATGACCACAATTTTCTCCAAAACTATAACAGATGCAAACTTGTCCTGTGTGGTGGAGATGAGATTTGATAAAGTAAGTGGAAATCCAGTAAAAGTTTCATTTGGCTACTTTGCACTCTCTAGATAATCGTCACCATGTGCCAAATGCAATATAATAGCAATCTGAACACATTCGCGCATAAATGAAATGACCACAAATTTCTCCAAAACTATAACAGATGCAAACTTGTCCTGTGTGGTGGAGATGAGATTTGATAAAGTAAGTGGAAATCCAGTAAAAGTTTCATTTGGCTACTTTGCACTCTCTAGATAATCGTCACCATGTGCCAAATGCAATATAATAGCAATCTGAACACATTCGCGCATAAATGAAATGACCACAATTTTCTCCAAAACTATAACAGATGCAAACTTGTCCTGTGTGGTGGAGATGAGATTTGATAAAGTAAGTGGAAATCCAGTAAAAGTTTCATTTGGCTACTTTGCACTCTCTAGATAATCGTCACCATGTGCCAAATGCAATATAATAGCAATCTGAACACATTCGCGCATAAATGAAATGACCACAATTTTCTCCAAAACTATAACAGATGCAAACTTGTCCTGCGTGGTGGAGATGAGATTTGATAAAGTAAGTGGAAATCCAGTAAAAGTTTCATTTGGCTACTTTGCACTCTCGAGATAATCGTCACCATGTGCCAAATGCAATATAATAGCAATCTGAACACATTCGCGCATAAATGAAATGACCACAATTTTCTCCAAAACTATAACAGATGCAAACTTGTCCTGTGTGGTGGAGATGAGATTTGATAAAGTAAGTGGAAATCCAGTAAAAGTTTCATTTGGCTACTTTGCATTCTCGAGATAATCGTCACCATGTGCCAAATGCAATATAATAGCAATCTGATTACATTCGCGCATAAATGAAATGACCACAATTTTCTCCAAAACTATAACAGATGCAAACTTGTCCTGTGTGGTGGAGATGAGATTTGATGAAGTAAGTGGAAATCCAGTAAAAGTTTCATTTGGCTACTTTGCACTCTCTAGATAATCGTCACCATGTGCCAAATGCAATATAATAGCAATCTGAACACATTCGCGCATAAATGAAATGACCACAAATTTCTCCAAAACTATAACAGATGCAAACTTGTCCTGTGTGGTGGAGATGAGATTTGATAAAGTAAGTGGAAATCCAGTAAAAGTTTCATTTGGCTACTTTGCACTCTCTAGATAATCGTCACCATGTGCCAAATGCAATATAATAGCAATCTGAACACATTCGCGCATAAATGAAATGACCACAATTTTCTCCAAAACTATAACAGATGCAAACTTGTCCTGTGTGGTGGAGATGAGATTTGATAAAGTAAGTGGAAATCCAGTAAAAGTTTCATTTGGCTACTTTGCACTCTCTAGATAATCGTCACCATGTGCCAAATGCAATATAATAGCAATCTGAACACATTCGCGCATAAATGAAATGACCACAATTTTCTCCAAAACTATAACAGATGCAAACTTGTCCTGCGTGGTGGAGATGAGATTTGATAAAGTAAGTGGAAATCCAGTAAAAGTTTCATTTGGCTACTTTGCACTCTCGAGATAATCGTCACCATGTGCCAAATTCAATATAATAGCAATCTGAACACATTCGCGCATAAATGAAATGACCACAATTTTCTCCAAAACTATAACAGATGCAAACTTGTCCTGTGTGGTGGAGATGAGATTTGATAAAGTAAGTGGAAATCCAGTAAAAGTTTCATTTGGCTACTTTGCACTCTCGAGATAATCGTCACCATGTGCCAAATGCAATATAATAGCAATCTGATTACATTCGCGCATAAATGAAATGACCACAATTTTCTCCAAAACTATAACAGATGCAAACTTGTCCTGTGTGATGGAGATGAGATTTGATAAAGTAAGTGGAAATCCAGTAAAAGTTTCATTTGGCTACTTTGCACTCTCGAGATAATCGTCACCATGTGCCAAATGCAATATAATAGCAATCTGAACACATTCGCGCATAAATGAAATGACCACAATTTTCTCCAAAACTATAACAGATGCAAACTTGTCCTGTGTGGTGGAGATGAGATTTGATAAAGTAAGTGGAAATCCAGTAAAAGTTTCATTTGGCTACTTTGCACTCTCGAGATAATCGTCACCATGTGCCAAATGCAATATAATAGCAATCTGAACACATTCGCGCATAAATGAAATGACCACAATTTTCTCCAAAACTATAACAGATGCAAACTTGTCCTGTGTGGTGGAGATGAGATTTGATAAAGTAAGTGGAAGTCCAGTAAAAGTTTCATTTGGCTACTTTGCACTCTCGAGATAATCGTCACCATGTGCCAAATGCAATATAATAGCAATCTGAACACATTGGCGCATAAATGAAATGACCACAATTTTCTCCAAAACTATAACAGATGAAAACTTGTCCTGTGTGGTGGAGATGAGATTTGATAAAGTAAGTGGAAATCCAGTAAAAGTTTCATTTGGCTACTTTGCACTCTCGAGATAATCGTCACCATGTGCCAAATGCAATAGAAAAGCAATCTGAACACATTCGCGCATAAATGAAATGACCACAATTTTCTCCAAAACTATAACAGATGCAAACTTGTCCTGTGTGGTGGAGATGAGATTTGATAAAGTAAGTGGAAATCCAGTAAAAGTTTCATTTGGCTACTTTGCACTCTCGAGATAATCGTCACCATGTGCCAAATGCAATAGAAAAGCAATCTGAACACATTCGCGCATAAATGAAATGACCACAATTTTCTCCAAAACTATAACAGATGCAAACTTGTCCTGTGTGGTGGAGATGAAATTTGATAAAGTAAGTGGAAATCCAGTAAAAGTTTCATTTGGCTACTTTGCACTCTCGAGATAATCGTCACCATGTGCCAAATGCAATAGAAAAGCAATCTGATCACATTCGCGCATAAATGAAATGACCACAATTTTCTCCAAAACTATAACAGATGCAAACTTGTCCTGTGTGGTGGAGATGAGATTTGATAAAGTAAGTGGAAATCCAGTAAAAGTTTCATTTGACTACTTTGCACTCTCGAGATAATCGTCACCATGTACCAAATGCAATAGACAAGCAATCTGAACACATTCGCGCATAAATATAATGACCACAATTTTCTCCAAAACTATAACAGATGCAAACTTGTCCTGTGTGGTGGAGATGAGATTTGATAAAGTAAGTGGAAATCCAGTAAAAGTTTCATTTGGCTACTTTGCACTCTCGAGATAATCGTCACCATGTGCCAAATGCAATAGAAAAGCAATCTGAACACATTCGCGCATAAATGAAATGACTACAATTTTCTCCAAAAGTATAACAGATGCAAACTTGTCCTGTGTGGTGGAGATGAGATTTGATAAAGTAAGTGGAAATCCAGTAAAAGTTTCATTTGGCTACCTTGCACTCTCGAGATAATCGTCACCATGTGCCAAATGCAATAGAAAAGCAATCTGAACACATTCGCGCATAAATGAAATGACCACAATTTTCTCCAAAACTATAACAGATGCAAACTTGTCCTGTGTGGTGGAGATGAGATTTGATAAAGTAAGTGGAAATCCAGTAAAAGTTTCATTTGGCTACTTTGCACTCTCGAGATAATCGTCACCATGTGCCAAATGCAATAGAAAAGCAATCTGAACACATTCGCGCATAAATGAAATGACCACAATTTTCTCCAAAACTATAACAGATGCAAACTTGTCCTGTGTGGTGGAGATGAGATTTGATAAAGTAAGTGGAAATCCAGTAAAAGTTTCATTTGGCTACTTTGCACTCTCGAGATAATCGTCACCATGTGCCAAATGCAATAGAAAAGCAATCTGAACACATTCGCGCATAAATGAAATGACCACAATTTTCTCCAAAACTATAACAGATGCAAACTTGTCCTGTGTGGTGGAGATGAGATTTGATAAAGTAAGTGGAAATCCAGTAAAAGTTTCATTTGGCTACTTTGCACTCTCGAGATAGTCGTCACCATGTGCCAAATGCAATAGAAAAGCAATCTGAACACATTCGCGCATAAATGAAATGACCACAATTTTCTCCAAAACTATAACAGATGCAAACTTGTCCTGTGTGGTGGAGATGAGATTTGATAAAGTAAGTGGAAATCCAGTAAAAGTTTCATTTGGCTACTTTGCACTCTCGAGATAATCGTCACCATGTGCCAAATGCAATAGAAAAGCAATCTGAACACATTCGCGCATAAATGAAATGACCACAATTTTCTCCAAAACTATAACAGATGCAAACTTGTCCTGTGTGGTGGAGATGAGATTTGATAAAGTAAGTGGAAATCCAGTAAAAGTTTCATTTGGCTACTTTGCACTCTCGAGATAATCGTCACCATGTGCCAAATGCAATAGAAAAGCAATCTGAACACATTCGCGCATAAATGAAATGACCACAATTTTCTCCAAAACTATAAGAGATGCAAACTTGTCCTGTGTGGTGGAGATGAGATTTGATAAAGTAAGTGGAAATCCAGTAAAAGTTTCATTTGGCTACTTTGCACTCTCGAGATAATCGTCACCATGTGCCAAATGCAATAGAAAAGCAATCTGAACACATTCGCGCATAAATGAAATGACCACAATTTTCTCCAAAACTATAACAGATGCAAACTTGTCCTGTGTGGTGGAGATGAGATTTGATAAAGTAAGTGGAAATCCAGTAAAAGTTTCATTTGGCTACTTTGCACTCTCGAGATAGTCGTCACCATGTGCCAAATGCAATAGAAAAGCAATCTGAACACATTCGCGCATAAATGAAATGACCACAATTTTCTCCAAAACTATAACAGATGCAAACTTGTCCTGTGTGGTGGAGATGAGATTTGATAAAGTAAGTGGAAATCCAGTAAAAGTTTCATTTGGCTACTTTGCACTCTCGAGATAATCGTCACCATGTGCCAAATGCAATAGAAAAGCAATCTGAACACATTCGCGCATAAATGAAATGACCACAATTTTCTCCAAAACTATAACAGATGCAAACTTGTCCTGTGTGGTGGAGATGAGATTTGATAAAGTAAGTGGAAATCCAGTAAAAGTTTCATTTGGCTACTTTGCACTCTCGAGATAATCGTCACCATGTGCCAAATGCAATAGAAAAGCAATCTGAACACATTCGCGCATAAATGAAATGACCACAATTTTCTCCAAAACTATAACAGATGCAAACTTGTCCTGTGTGGTGGAGATGAGATTTGATAAAGTAAGTGGAAATCCAGTAAAAGTTTCATTTGGCTACTTTGCACTCTCGAGATAATCGTCACCATGTGCCAAATGCAATAGAAAAGCAATCTGAACACATTCGCGCATAAATGAAATGACCACAATTTTCTCCAAAACTATAACAGATGCAAACTTGTCCTGTGTGGTGGAGATGAAATTTGATAAAGTAAGTGGAAATCCAGTAAAAGTTTCATTTGGCTACTTTGCACTCTCGAGATAATCGTCACCATGTGCCAAATGCAATAGAAAAGCAATCTGATCACATTCGCGCATAAATGAAATGACCACAATTTTCTCCAAAACTATAACAGATGCAAACTTGTCCTGTGTGGTGGAGATGAGATTTGATAAAGTAAGTGGAAATCCAGTAAAAGTTTCATTTGACTACTTTGCACTCTCGAGATAATCGTCACCATGTACCAAATGCAATAGACAAGCAATCTGAACACATTCGCGCATAAATATAATGACCACAATTTTCTCCAAAACTATAACAGATGCAAACTTGTCCTGTGTGGTGGAGATGAGATTTGATAAAGTAAGAGGAAATCCAGTAAAAGTTTCATTTGGCTACCTTGCACTCTCGAGATAATCGTCACCATGTGCCAAATGCAATAGAAAAGCAATCTGAACACATTCGCGCATAAATGAAATGACCACAATTTTCTCCAAAACTATAACAGATGCAAACTTGTCTTGTGTGGTGGAGATGAGATTTGATAAAGTAAGTGGAAATCCAGTAAAAGTTTCATTTGGCTACTTTGCACTCTCGAGATAATCGTCACCATGTGCCAAATGCAATAGAAAAGCAATCTGAACACATTCGCGCATAAATGAAATGACCACAATTTTCTCCAAAACTATAACAGATGCAAACTTGTCCTGTGTGGTGGAGATGAGATTTGATAAAGTAAGAGGAAATCCAGTAAAAGTTTCATTTGGCTACCTTGCACTCTCGAGATAATCGTCACCATGTGCCAAATGCAATAGAAAAGCAATCTGAACACATTCGCGCATAAATGAAATGACCACAATTTTCTCCAAAACTATAACAGATGCAAACTTGTCTTGTGTGGTGGAGATGAGATTTGATAAAGTAAGTGGAAATCCAGTAAAAGTTTCATTTGGCTACTTTGCACTCTCGAGATAATCGTCACCATGTGCCAAATGCAATAGAAAAGCAATCTGAACACATTCGCGCATAAATGAAATGACCACAATTTTCTCCAAAACTATAACAGATGCAAACTTGTCCTGTGTGGTGGAGATGAGATTTGATAAAGTAAGTGGAAATCCAGTAAAAGTTTCATTTGGCTACTTTGCACTCTCGAGATAATCGTCACCATGTGCCAAATGCAATAGAAAAGCAATCTGAACACATTCGCGCATAAATGAAATGACCACAATTTTCTCTAAAACTATAACAGATGCAAACTTGTCCTGTGTGGTGGAGATGAGATTTGATAAAGTAAGTGGAAGTCCAGTAAAAGTTTCATTTGGCTACTTTGCACTCTCGAGATAATCGTCACCATGTGCCAAATGCAATAGAAAAGCAATCTGAACACATTCGCGCATAAATGAAATGACCACAATTTTCTCCAAAACTATAACAGATGCAAACTTGTCCTGTGTGGTGGAGATGAGATTTGATAAAGTAAGTGGAAATCCAGTAAAAGTTTCATTTGGCTACTTTGCACTCTCGAGATAATCGTCACCATGTGCCAAATGCAATATAATAGCAATCTGAACACATTCGCGCATAAATGAAATGACCACAATTTTCTCCAAAACTATAACAGATGCAAACTTGTCCTGTGTGGTGGAGATGAGATTTGATAAAGTAAGTGGAAATCCAGTAAAAGTTTCATTTGGCTACTTTGCACTCTCGAGATAATCGTCACCATGTGCCAAATGCAATATAATAGCAATCTGAACACATTCGCGCATAAATGAAATAACCACAATTTTCTCCAAAACTATAACAGATGCAAGCTTGTCCTGTGTGGTGGAGATGAGATTTGATAAAGTAAGTGGAAATCCAGTAAAAGTTTCATTTGGCTACTTTGCACTCTCGAGATAATCGTCACCATGTGCCAAATGCAATATAATAGCTATCTGAACACATTCGCGCATAAATGAAATGACCACAATTTTCTCCAAAACTATAACAGATGCAAACTTGTCCTGTGTGGTGGAGATGAGATTTGATAAAGTAAGTGGAAATCCAGTAAAAGTTTCATTTGGCTACTTTGCACTATCGAGATAATCGTCACCATGTGCCAAATGCAATATAATAGCAATCTGAACACATTCGCGCATAAATGAAATGACCACAATTTCTCCAAAACTATAACAGATGCAAACTTGTCCTGTGTGGTGGAGATGAGATTTGATAAAGTAAGTGGAAATCCAGTAAAAGTTTCATTTGGCTACTTTGCACTCTCGAGATAATCGTCACCATGTGCCAAATGCAATATAATAGCAATCTGAACACATTCGCGCATAAATGAAATGACCACAATTTTCTCCAAACTATAACAGATGCAAACTTGTCCTGTGTGGTGGAGATGAGATTTGATAAAGTAAGTGGAAATCCAGTAAAAGTTTCATTTGGCTACTTTGCACTCTCGAGATAATCGTCACCATGTGCCAAATGAAATATAATAGCAATCTGAACACATTCGCGCATAAATGAAATGACCACAATTTTCTCCAAAACTATAACAGATGCAAACTTGTCCTGTGTGGTGGAGATGGGATTTGATAAAGTAAGTGGAAATCCAGTAAAAGTTTCATTTGGCTACTTTGCACTCTCGAGATAATCGTCACCATGTGCCAAATGCAATATAATAGCAATCTGATTACATTCGCGCATAAATGAAATGACCACAATTTTCTCCAAAACTATAACAGATGCAAACTTGTCCTGTGTGGTGGAGATGAGATTTGATAAAGTAAGTGGAAATCCAGTAAAAGTTTCATTTGGCTACTTTGCACTCTCGAGATAATCGTCACCATGTGCCAAATGCAATATAATAGCAATCTGAACACATTCGCGCATAAATGAAATGACCACAATTTTCTCCAAAACTATAACAGATGCAAACTTGTCCTGTGTGGTGGAGATGAGATTTGATAAAGTAAGTGGAAATCCAGTAAAAGTTTCATTTGGCTACTTTGCACTCTCGAGATAATCGTCACCATGTGCCAAATGCAATATAATAGCAATCTGAACACATTCGCGCATAAATGAAATGACCACAATTTTCTCCAAAACTATAACAGATGCAAACTTGTCCTGTGTGGTGGAGATGAGATTTGATAAAGTGGAAATCCAGTAAAAGTTTCATTTGGCTACTTTGCACTCTCGAGATAATCGTCACCATGTGCCAAATGCAATATAATAGCAATCTGAACACATTCGCGCATAAATGAAATGACCACAATTTTCTCCAAAACTGTAACAGATGCAAACTTGTCCTGTGTGGTGGAGATGAGATTTGATAAAGTAAGTGGAAATCCAGTAAAAGTTTCATTTGGCTACTTTGCACTCTCGAGATAATCGTCACCATGTGCCAAATGCAATATAATAGCAATCTGAACACATTCGCGCATAAATGAAATGACCACAATTTTCTCCAAAACTATAACAGATGCAAACTTGTCCTGTGTAATGGAGATAAGATTTGATAAAGTAAGTGGAAATCCAGTAAAAGTTTCATTTGGCTACTTTGCACTCTCGAGATAATCGTCACCATGTGCCAAATGCAATATAATAGCAATCTGAACACATTCGCGCATAAATGAAATGACCACAATTTTCTCCAAAACTATAACAGATGCAAACTTGTCCTGTGTGGTGGAGATGAGATTTGATAAAGTAAGTGGAAATCCAGTAACAGTTTCATTTGGCTACTTTGCACTCTCTAGATAATCATCACCATGTGCCAAATGCAATATAATAGCAATCTGAACACATTCGCGCATAAATGAAATGACCACAATTTTCTCCAAAACTATAACAGATGCAAACTTGTCCTGTGTGGTGGAGGTGAGATTTGATAAAGTAAGTGGAAATCCAGTAAAAGTTTCATTTGGCTACTTTGCACTCTCGAGATAATCGTCACCATGTGCCAAATGCAATATAATAGCAATCTGAACACATTCGCGCATAAATGAAATGACCACAATTTTCTCCAAAACTATAACAGATGCAAACTTGTCCTGTGTGATGGAGATGAGATTTGATAAAGTAAGTGGAAATCCAGTAAAAGTTTCATTTGGCTACTTTGCACTCTCGAGATAATCGTCACCATGTGCCAAATGCAATATAATAGCAATCTGAACACATTCGCGCATAAATGAAATGACCACAATTTTCTCCAAAACTATAACAGATGCAAACTTGTCCTGTGTGGTGGAGATGAGATTTGATAAAGTAACTGGAAATCCAGTAAAAGTTTCATTTGGCTACTTTGCACTCTCGAGATAATCGTCACCATGTGCCAAATGAAATATAATAGCAATCTGAACACATTCGCGCATAAATTAAATGACCACAATTTTCTCCAAAACTATAACAGATGCAAACTTGTCCTGTTTGGTGGAGATGGGATTTGATAAAGTAAGTGGAAATCCAGTAAAAGTTTCATTTGGCTACTTTGCACTCTCGAGATAATCGTCACCATGTGCCAAATGCAATATAATAGCAATCTGATTACATTCGCGCATAAATGAAATGACCACAATTTTCTCCAAAACTATAACAGATGCAAACTTGTCCTGTGTGGTGGAGATGAGATTTGATAAAGTAAGTGGAAATGCAGTAAAAGTTTCATTTGGCTACTTTGCACTCTCGAGATAATCGTCACCATGTGCCAAATGCAATATAATAGCAATCTGAACACATTCGCGCATAAATGAAATGACCACAATTTTCTCCAAAACTATAACAGATGCAAACTTGTCCTGTGTGGTGGAGATGAGATTTGATAAAGTAAGTGGAAATCCAGTAAAAGTTTCATTTGGCTACTTTGCACTCTCGAGATAATCGTCACCATGTGCCAAATGCAATATAATAGCAATCTGAACACATTCGCGCATAAATGAAATGACCACAATTTTCTCCAGAACTATAACAGATGCAAACTTGTCCTGTGTGGTGGAGATGAGATTTGATAAAGTGGAAATCCAGTAAAAGTTTCATTTGTCTACTTTGCACTCTCGAGATAATCGTCACCATGTGCCAAATGCAATATAATAGCAATCTGAACACATTCGCGCATAAATGAAATGACCACAATTTTCTCCAAAACTGTAACAGATGCAAACTTGTCCTGTGTGGTGGAGATGAGATTTGATAAAGTAAGTGGAAATCCAGTAAAAGTTTCATTTGGCTACTTTGCACTCTCGAGATAATCGTCACCATGTGCCAAATGCAATATAATAGCAATCTGAACACATTCGCGCATAAATGAAATGACAACAATTTTCTCCAAAACTATAACAGATGCAAACTTGTCCTGTGTGGTGGAGATGAGATTTGATAAAGTAAGTGGAAGTGCAGTAAAAGTTTCATTTGGCTACTTTGCACTCTCGAGATAATCGTCACCATGTGCCAAATGCAATATAATAGCAATCTGAACACATTCGCGCGTAAATGAAATGACCACAATTTTCTCCAAAACTATAACAGATGCAAACTTGTCCTGTGTGGTGGAGATGAGATTTGATAAAGTGGAAATCCAGTAAAAGTTTCATTTGGCTACTTTGCACTCTCGAGATAATCGTCACCATGTGCCAAATGCAATATAATAGCAATCTGAACACATTCGCGCATAAATGAAATGACCACAATTGTCTCCAAAACTATAACAGATGCAAACTTGTCCTGTGTGGTGGAGATGAGATTTGATAAAGTAAGTGGAAATCCAGTAAAAGTTTCATTTGGCTACTTTGCACTCTCGAGATAATCGTCACCATGTGCCAAATGCAATATAATAGCAATCTGAACACATTCGTGCATAAATGAAATGACAACAATTTTCTCCAAAACTATAACAGATGCAAACTTGTCCTGTGTGGTGGAGATGAGATTTGATAAAGTAAGTGGAAGTCCAGTAAAAGCTTCATTTGGCTACTTTGCACTCTCGAGATAATCGTCACCATGTGCCAAATGCAATATAATAGCAATCTGAACACATTCGCGCATAAATGAAATGACCACAATTTTCTCCAAAACTATAACAGATGCAAACTTGTCCTGTGTGGTGGAGATGAGATTTGATAAAGTGGAAATCCAGTAAAAGTTTCATTTGGCTACTTTGCACTCTCGAGATAATCGTCACCATGTGCCAAATGCAATATAATAGCAATCTGAACACATTCGCGCATAAATGAAATGACCACAATTTTCTCCAAAACTATAACAGATGCAAACTTGTCCTGTGTGGTGGAGATAAGATTTGATAAAGTAAGTGGAAATCCAGTAAAAGTTTCATTTGGCTACTTTGCACTCTCGAGATAATCGTCACCATGTGCCAAATGCAATATAATAGCAATCTGAACACATTCGCGCATAAATGAAATGACCACAATTTTCTCCAAAACTATAACAGATGCAAAGTTGTCCTGTGTGGTGGAGATGAGATTTGATAAAGTAAGTGGAAATCCAGTAAAAGTTTCATTTGGCTACTTTGCACTCTCTAGATAATCGTCACCATGTGCCAAATGCAATATAATAGCAATCTGAACACATTCGCGCATAAATGAAATGACCACAATTTTCTCCAAAACTATAACAGATGCAAACTTGTCCTGTGTGGTGGAGATGAGATTTGATAAAGTAAGTGGAAATCCAGTAAAAGTTTCATTTGGCTACTTTGCACTCTCGAGATAATCGTCACCATGTGCCAAATGCAATATAATAGCAATCTGAACACATTCGCGCATAAATGAAATGACCACAATTTTCTCCAAACTATAACAGATGCAAACTTGTCCTGTGTGGTGGAGATGAGATTTGATAAAGTAAGTGGAAATCCAGTAAAAGTTTCATTTGGCTACTTTGCACTCTCGAGATAATCGTCACCATGTGCCAAATGCAATATAATAGCAATCTGAACACATTCGCGCATAAATGAAATGACCACAATTTTCTCCAAAACTATAACAGATGCAAACTTGTCCTGTGTGGTGGAGATGAGATTTGATAAAGTAAGTGGAAATCCAGTAAAAGTTTCATTTGGCTACTTTGCACTATCGAGATAATCGTCACCATGTGCCAAATGCAATATAATAGCAATCTGAACACATTCGCGCATAAATGAAATGACCACAATTTTCTCCAAAACTATAACAGATGCAAACTTGTCCTGTGTGGTGGAGATGAGATTTGATAAAGTAAGTGGAAATCCAGTAAAAGTTTCATTTGGCTACTTTGCACTCTCGAGATAATCGTCACCATGTGCCAAATTCAATATAATAGCAATCTGAACACATTCGCGCATAAATGAAATGACCACAATTTTCTCCAAAACTATAACAGATGCAAACTTGTCCTGTGTGGTGGAGATGAGATTTGATAAAGTAAGTGGAAATCCAGTAAAAGTTTCATTTGGCTACTTTGCACTCTCGAGATAATCGTCACCATGTGCCAAATGCAATATAATAGCAATCTGAACACATTCGCGCATAAATGAAATGACCACAATTTTCTCCAAAACAATAACAGATGCAAACTTTTCCTGTGTGGTGAAGATGAGATTTGATAAAGTAAGTGGAAATCCAGTAAAAGTTTCATTTGGCTACTTTGCACTCTCGAGATAATCGTCACCATGTGCCAAATGCAATATAATAGCAATCTGAACACATTCGCGCATAAATGAAATGACCACAATTTTCTCCAAAACTATAACAGATGCAAACTTGTCCTGTGTGGTGGAGATAAGATTTGATAAAGTAAGTGGAAATCCAGTAAAAGTTTCATTTGGCTACTTTGCACTCTCGAGATAATCGTCACCATGTGCCAAATGCAATATAATAGCAATCTGAACACATTCGCGCATAAATGAAATGACCACAATTTTCTCCAAAACTATAACAGATGCAAAGTTGTCCTGTGTGGTGGAGATGAGATTTGATAAAGTAAGTGGAAATCCAGTAAAAGTTTCATTTGGCTACTTTGCACTCTCTAGATAATCGTCACCATGTGCCAAATGCAATATAATAGCAATCTGAACACATTCGCGCATAAATGAAATGACCACAATTTTCTCCAAAACTATAACAGATGCAAACTTGTCCTGTGTGGTGGAGATGAGATTTGATAAAGTAAGTGGAAATCCAGTAAAAGTTTCATTTGGCTACTTTGCACTCTCGAGATAATCGTCACCATGTGCCAAATGCAATATAATAGCAATCTGAACACATTCGCGCATAAATGAAATGACCACAATTTTCTCCAAACTATAACAGATGCAAACTTGTCCTGTGTGGTGGAGATGAGATTTGATAAAGTAAGTGGAAATCCAGTAAAAGTTTCATTTGGCTACTTTGCACTCTCGAGATAATCGTCACCATGTGCCAAATGCAATATAATAGCAATCTGAACACATTCGCGCATAAATGAAATGACCACAATTTTCTCCAAAACTATAACAGATGCAAACTTGTCCTGTGTGGTGGAGATGAGATTTGATAAAGTAAGTGGAAATCCAGTAAAAGTTTCATTTGGCTACTTTGCACTCTCGAGATAATCGTCACCATGTGCCAAATGCAATATAATAGCAATCTGAACACATTCGCGCATAAATGAAATGACCACAATTTTCTCCAAAACTATAACAGATGCAAACTTGTCCTGTGTGGTGGAGATGAGATTTGATAAAGTAAGTGGAAATCCAGTAAAAGTTTCATTTGGCTACTTTGCACTCTCGAGATAATCGTCACCATGTGCCAAATGCAATATAATAGCAATCTGAACACATTCGCGCATAAAAGAAATGACCACAATTTTCTCCAAAACTATAACAGATGCAAACTTGTCCTGTGTGGTGGAGATGAGATTTGATAAAGTAAGTGGAAATCCAGTAAAAGTTTCATTTGGCTACTTTGCACTCTCGAGATAATCGTCACCATGTGACAAATGCAATATAATAGCAATCTGAACACATTCGCGCATAAATGAAATGACCACAATTTTCTCCAAAACTATAACAGATGCAAACTTGTCCTGTGTGGTGGAGATGAGATTTGATAAAGTAAGTGGAAATCCAGTAAAAGTTTCATTTGGCTACTTTGCACTCTCGAGATAATCGTCACCATGTGCCAAATGCAATATAATAGCAATCTGAACACATTCGCGCATAAATGAAATGACCACAATTTTCTCCAAAACTATAACAGATGCAAACTTGTCCTGTGTGGTGGAGATGAGATTTGATAAAGTAAGTGGAAATCCAGTAAAAGTTTCATTTGGCTACTTTGCACTCTCGAGATAATCGTCACCATGTGCCAAATGCAATATAATAGCAATCTGAACACATTCGCGCATAAATGAAATGACCACAATTTTCTCCAAAACTATAACAGATGCAAACTTGTCCTGTGTGGTGGAGATGAGATTTGATAAAGTAAGTGGAAATCCAGTAAAAGTTTCATTTGGCTACTTTGCACTCTCGAGATAATCGTCACCATGTGCCAAATGCAATATAATAGCATTCTGAACATATTCGCGCATAAATGAAATGACCACAATTTTCTCCAAAACTATAACAGATGCAAACTTGTCCTGTGTGGTGGAGATGAGATTTGATAAAGTAAGTGGAAATCCAGTAAAAGTTTCATTTGGCTACTTTGCACTCTCGAGATAATCGTCACCATGTGCCAAATGCAATATAATAGCAATCTGAACACATTCGCGCATAAATGAAATGACCACAATTTTCTCCAAAACTATAACAGATGCAAACTTGTCCTGTGTGGTGGAGATGAGATTTGTTAAAGTGGAAATCCAGTAAAAGTTTCATTTGGCTACTTTGCACTCTCGAGATAATCGTCACCATGTGCCAAATGCAATATAATAGCAATCTGAACACTTTCGTGCATAAATGAAATGACCACAATTTTCTCCAAAACTATAACAGATGCAAACTTGTCCTGTGTGGTGGAGATGAGATTTGATAAAGTAAGTGGAAATCCAGTAAAAGTTTCATTTGGCTACTTTGCACTCTCGAGATAATCGTCACCATGTGACAAATGCAATATAATAGCAATCTGAACACATTCGCGCATAAATGAAATGACCACAATTTTCTTCAAAACTATAACAGATGCAAACTTTTCCTGTGTGGTGGAGATGAGATTTGATAAGTAAGTGGAAATCCAGTAAAAGTTTCATTTGGCTACTTTGCACTCTCGAGATAATCGTCACCATGTGCCAAATGCAATATAATAGCAATCTGAACACATTCGCGCATAAATGAAATGACCACAATTTTCTCCAAAACTATAACAGATGCAAACTTGTCCTGTGTGGTGGAGATGAGATTTGATAAAGTAAGTGGAAATCCAGTAAAAGTTTCATTTGGCTACTTTGCACTCTCGAGATAATCGTCACCATGTGCCAAATGCAATATAATAGCAATCTGAACACATTCGCGCATAAATGAAATGACCACAATTTTCTCCAAAACTATAACAGATGCAAACTTGTCCTGTGTGGTGGAGATGAGATTTGTTAAAGTGGAAATCCAGTAAAAGTTTCATTTGGCTACTTTGCACTCTCGAGAAAATCGTCACCATGTGCCAAATGCAATATAATAGCAATCTGAACACATTCGCGCATAAATGAAATGACCACAATTTTCTCCAAAACTATAACAGATGCAAACTTGTCCTGTGTGGTGGAGATGAGATTTGATAAAGTAAGTGGAAATCCAGTAAAAGTTTCATTTGGCTACTTTGCACTCTCGAGATAATCGTCACCATGTGACAAATGCAATATAATAGCAATCTGAACACATTCGCGCATAAATGAAATGACCACAATTTTCTTCAAAACTATAACAGATGCAAACTTTTCCTGTGTGGTGGAGATGAGATTTGATAAGTAAGTGGAAATCCAGTAAAAGTTTCATTTGGCTACTTTGCACTCTCGAGATAATCGTCACCATGTGACAAATGCAATATAATAGCAATCTGAACACATTCGCGCATAAATGAAATGACCACAATTTTCTCCAAAACTATAACAGATGCAAACTTGTCCTGTGTGGTGGAGATGAGATTTGATAAAGTAAGTGGAAATCCAGTAAAAGTTTCATTTGGCTACTTTGCACTCTCGAGATAATCGTCACCATGTGCCAAATGCAATATAATAGCAATCTGAACACATTCGCGCATAAATGAAATGACCACAATTTTCTCCAAAACTATAACAGATGCAAACTTGTCCTGTGTGGTGGAGATGAGATTTGATAAGTAAGTGGAAATCCAGTAAAAGTTTCATTTGGCTACTTTGCACTCTCGAGATAATCGTCACCATGTGCCAAATGCAATATAATAGCAATCTGAACACATTCGCGCATAAATGAAATGACCACAATTTTCTTCAAAACTATAACAGATGCAAACTTTTCCTGTGTGGTGGAGATGAGATTTGATAAGTAAGTGGAAATCCAGTAAAAGTTTCATTTGGCTACTTTGCACTCTCGAGATAATCGTCACCATGTGACAAATGCAATATAATAGCAATCTGAACACATTCGCGCATAAATGAAATGACCACAATTTTCTCCAAAACTATAACAGATGCAAACTTGTCCTGTGTGGTGGAGATGAGATTTGATAAAGTAAGTGGAAATCCAGTAAAAGTTTCATTTGGCTACTTTGCACTCTCGAGATAATCGTCACCATGTGCCAAATGCAATATAATAGCAATCTGAACACATTCGCGCAAAAATGAAATGACCACAATTTTCTCCAAAACTATAACAGATGCAAACTTGTCCTGTGTGGTGGAGATGAGATTTGATAAAGTAAGTGGAAATCCAGTAAAAGTTTCATTTGGCTACTTTGCACTCTCGAGATAATCGTCACCATGTGACAAATGCAATATAATAGCAATCTGAACACATTCGCGCATAAATGAAATGACCACAATTTTCTTCAAAACTATAACAGATGCAAACTTTTCCTGTGTGGTGGAGATGAGATTTGATAAGTAAGTGGAAATCCAGTAAAAGTTTCATTTGGCTACTTTGCACTCTCGAGATAATCGTCACCATGTGCCAAATGCAATATAATAGCAATCTGAACACATTCGCGCATAAATGAAATGACCACAATTTTCTCCAAAACTATAACAGATGCAAACTTGTCCTGTGTGGTGGAGATGAGATTTGATAAAGTAAGTGGAAATCCAGTAAAAGTTTCATTTGGCTACTTTGCACTCTCGAGATAATCGTCACCATGTGCCAAATGCAATATAATAGCAATCTGAACACATTCGCGCATAAATGAAATGACCACAATTTTCTCCAAAACTATAACAGATGCAAACTTGTCCTGTGTGGTGGAGATGAGATTTGATAAAGTAAGTGGAAATCCAGTAAAAGTTTCATTTGGCTACTTTGCACTCTCGAGATAATCGTCACCATGTGCCAAATGCAATATAATAGCAATCTGAACACATTCGCGCATAAATGAAATGACCACAATTTTCTCCAAAACAATAACAGATGCAAACTTGTCCTGTGTGGTGAAGATGAGATTTGATAAAGTAAGTGGAAATCCAGTAAAAATTTCATTTGGCTACTTTGCACTCTCGAGATAATCGTCACCATGTGCCAAATGCAATATAATAGCAATCTGAACACATTCGCGCATAAATGAAATGACCATAATTTTCTCCAAAACTATAACAGATGCAAACTTGTCCTGTGTGGTGGAGTTGAGATTTGATAAAGTAAGTGGAAATCCAGTAAAAGTTTCATTTGGCTACTTTGCACTCTCGAGATAATCGTCACCATGTGCCAAATGCAATATAATAGCAATCTGAACACATTCGCGCATAAATGAAATGACCACAATTTTCTCCAAAACTATAACAGATGCAAACTTGTCCTGTGTGGTGGAGATAAGATTTGATAAAGTAAGTGGAAATCCAGTAAAAGTTTCATTTGGCTACTTTGCACTCTCGAGATAATCGTCACCATGTGCCAAATGCAATATAATAGCAATCTGAACACATTCGCGCATAAATGAAATGACCACAATTTTCTCCAAAACTATAACAGATGCAAACTTGTCCTGTGTGGTGGAGATGAGATTTGATAAAGTAAGTGGAAATCCAGTAAAAGTTTCATTTGGCTACTTTGCACTCTCTAGATAATCGTCACCATGTGCCAAATGCAATATAATAGCAATCTGAACACATTCGCGCATAAATGAAATGACCACAATTTTCTCCAAAACTATAACAGATGCAAACTTGTCCTGTGTGGTGGAGATGAGATTTGATAAAGTAAGTGGAAATCCAGTAAAAGTTTCATTTGGCTACTTTGCACTCTCGAGATAATCGTCACCATGTGCCAAATGCAATATAATAGCAATCTGAACACATTCGCGCATAAATGAAATGACCACAATTTTCTCCAAAACTTTAACAGATGCAAACTTGTCCTGTGTGGTGGAGATGAGATTTGATAAAGTAAGTGGAAATCCAGTAAAAGTTTCATTTGGCTACTTTGCACTCTCGAGATAATCGTCACCATGTGCCAAATGCAATATAATAGCAATCTGAACACATTCGCGCATAAATGAAATGACCACAATTTTCTCCAAACTATAACAGATGCAAACTTGTCCTGTGTGGTGGAGATGAGATTTGATAAAGTAAGTGGAAATCCAGTAAAAGTTTCATTTGGCTACTTTCCACTCTCGAGATAATCGTCACCATGTGCCAAATGCAATATAATAGCAATCTGAACACATTCGCGCATAAATGAAATGACCACAATTTTCTCCAAAACTATAACAGATGCAAACTTGTCCTGTGTGGTGGAGATGAGATTTGATAAAGTAAGTGGAAATCCAGTAAAAGTTTCATTTGGCTACTTTGCACTCTCGAGATAATCGTCACCATGTGCCAAATGCAATATAATAGCAATCTGATTACATTCGCGCATAAATGAAATGACCACAATTTTCTCCAAACTATAACAGATGCAAACTTGTCCTGTGTGGTGGAGATGAGATTTGATAAAGTAAGTGGAAATCCAGTAAAAGTTTCATTTGGCTACTTTGCACTCTCGAGATAATCGTCACCATGTGCCAAATGCAATATAATAGCAATCTGAACACATTCGCGCTTAAATGAAATGACCACAATTTTCTCCAAAACTATAACAGATGCAAACTTGTCCTGTGTGGTGGAGATGAGATTTGATAAAGTAAGTGGAAATCCAGTAAAAGTTTCATTTGGCTACTTTGCACTCTCGAGATAATCGTCACCATGTGCCAAATGCAATATAATAGCAATCTGAACACATTCGCGCATAAATGAAATGACCACAATTTTCTCCAAAACTATAACAGATGCAAACTTGTCCTGTGTGGTGGAGATGAGATTTGATAAAGTAAGTGGAAATCCAGTAAAAGTTTCATTTGGCTACTTTGCACTCTCGAGATAATCGTCACCATGTGCCAAATGCAATATAATAGCAATCTGAACACATTCGCGCATAAATGAAATGACCACAATTTTCTCCAAAACTATAACAGATGCAAACTTGTCCTGTGTGGTGGAGATGAGATTTGTTAAAGTGGAAATCCAGTAAAAGTTTCATTTGGCTACTTTGCACTCTCGAGAAAATCGTCACCATGTGCCAAATGCAATATAATAGCAATCTGAACACATTCGCGCATAAATGAAATGACCACAATTTTCTCCAAAACTATAACAGATGCAAACTTGTCCTGTGTGGTGGAGATGAGATTTGATAAAGTAAGTGGAAATCCAGTAAAAGTTTCATTTGGCTACTTTGCACTCTCGAGATAATCGTCACCATGTGACAAATGCAATATAATAGCAATCTGAACACATTCGCGCATAAATGAAATGACCACAATTTTCTTCAAAACTATAACAGATGCAAACTTTTCCTGTGTGGTGGAGATGAGATTTGATAAGTAAGTGGAAATCCAGTAAAAGTTTCATTTGGCTACTTTGCACTCTCGAGATAATCGTCACCATGTGACAAATGCAATATAATAGCAATCTGAACACATTCGCGCATAAATGAAATGACCACAATTTTCTCCAAAACTATAACAGATGCAAACTTGTCCTGTGTGGTGGAGATGAGATTTGATAAAGTAAGTGGAAATCCAGTAAAAGTTTCATTTGGCTACTTTGCACTCTCGAGATAATCGTCACCATGTGCCAAATGCAATATAATAGCAATCTGAACACATTCGCGCATAAATGAAATGACCACAATTTTCTCCAAAACTATAACAGATGCAAACTTGTCCTGTGTGGTGGAGATGAGATTTGATAAAGTAAGTGGAAATCCAGTAAAAGTTTCATTTGGCTACTTTGCACTCTCGAGATAATCGTCACCATGTGCCAAATGCAATATAATAGCAATCTGAACACATTCGCGCATAAATGAAATGACCACAATTTTCTCCAAAACAATAACAGATGCAAACTTGTCCTGTGTGGTGAAGATGAGATTTGATAAAGTAAGTGGAAATCCAGTAAAAATTTCATTTGGCTACTTTGCACTCTCGAGATAATCGTCACCATGTGCCAAATGCAATATAATAGCAATCTGAACACATTCGCGCATAAATGAAATGACCATAATTTTCTCCAAAACTATAACAGATGCAAACTTGTCCTGTGTGGTGGAGTTGAGATTTGATAAAGTAAGTGGAAATCCAGTAAAAGTTTCATTTGGCTACTTTGCACTCTCGAGATAATCGTCACCATGTGCCAAATGCAATATAATAGCAATCTGAACACATTCGCGCATAAATGAAATGACCACAATTTTCTCCAAAACTATAACAGATGCAAACTTGTCCTGTGTGGTGGAGATAAGATTTGATAAAGTAAGTGGAAATCCAGTAAAAGTTTCATTTGGCTACTTTGCACTCTCGAGATAATCGTCACCATGTGCCAAATGCAATATAATAGCAATCTGAACACATTCGCGCATAAATGAAATGACCACAATTTTCTCCAAAACTATAACAGATGCAAACTTGTCCTGTGTGGTGGAGATGAGATTTGATAAAGTAAGTGGAAATCCAGTAAAAGTTTCATTTGGCTACTTTGCACTCTCTAGATAATCGTCACCATGTGCCAAATGCAATATAATAGCAATCTGAACACATTCGCGCATAAATGAAATGACCACAATTTTCTCCAAAACTATAACAGATGCAAACTTGTCCTGTGTGGTGGAGATGAGATTTGATAAAGTAAGTGGAAATCCAGTAAAAGTTTCATTTGGCTACTTTGCACTCTCGAGATAATCGTCACCATGTGCCAAATGCAATATAATAGCAATCTGAACACATTCGCGCATAAATGAAATGACCACAATTTTCTCCAAAACTTTAACAGATGCAAACTTGTCCTGTGTGGTGGAGATGAGATTTGATAAAGTAAGTGGAAATCCAGTAAAAGTTTCATTTGGCTACTTTGCACTCTCGAGATAATCGTCACCATGTGCCAAATGCAATATAATAGCAATCTGAACACATTCGCGCATAAATGAAATGACCACAATTTTCTCCAAACTATAACAGATGCAAACTTGTCCTGTGTGGTGGAGATGAGATTTGATAAAGTAAGTGGAAATCCAGTAAAAGTTTCATTTGGCTACTTTGCACTCTCGAGATAATCGTCACCATGTGCCAAATGCAATATAATAGCAATCTGAACACATTCGCGCATAAATGAAATGACCACAATTTTCTCCAAAACTATAACAGATGCAAACTTGTCCTGTGTGGTGGAGATGAGATTTGATAAAGTAAGTGGAAATCCAGTAAAAGTTTCATTTGGCTACTTTGCACTCTCGAGATAATCGTCACCATGTGCCAAATGCAATATAATAGCAATCTGATTACATTCGCGCATAAATGAAATGACCACAATTTTCTCCAAACTATAACAGATGCAAACTTGTCCTGTGTGGTGGAGATGAGATTTGATAAAGTAAGTGGAAATCCAGTAAAAGTTTCATTTGGCTACTTTGCACTCTCGAGATAATCGTCACCATGTGCCAAATGCAATATAATAGCAATCTGAACACATTCGCGCATAAATGAAATGACCACAATTTTCTCCAAAACTATAACAGATGCAAACTTGTCCTGTGTGGTGGAGATGAGATTTGATAAAGTAAGTGGAAATCCAGTAAAAGTTTCATTTGGCTACTTTGCACTCTCGAGATAATCGTCACCATGTGCCAAATGCAATATAATAGCAATCTGATTACATTCGCGCATAAATGAAATGACTACAATTTTCTCCAAAACTATAACAGATGCAAACTTGTCCTGTGTGGTGGAGATGAGATTTGATAAAGTAAGTGGAAATCCAGTAAAAGTTTCATTTGGCTACTTTGCACTCTCGAGATAATCGTCACCATGTGCCAAATGCAATATAATAGCAATCTGAACACATTAGCGCATAAATGAAATGACCACAATTTTCTCCAAAACTATAACAGATGCAAACTTGTCCTGTGTGGTGGAGATGAGATTTGATAAAGTAAGTGGAAATCCAGTAAAAGTTTCATTTGGCTACTTTGCACTCTCGAGATAATCGTCACCATGTGCCAAATGCAATATAATAGCAATCTGAACACATTCGCGCATAAATGAAATGACCACAATTTTCTCCAAACTATAACAGATGCAAACTTGTCCTGTGTGGTGGAGATGAGATTTGATAAAGTAAGTGGAAATCCAGTAAAAGTTTCATTTGGCTACTTTGCACTCTCGAGATAATCGTCACCATGTGCCAAATGCAATATAATAGCAATCTGAACACATTCGCGCATAAATGAAATGACCACAATTTTCTCCAAAACTATAACAGATGCAAACTTGTCCTGTGTGGTGGAGATGAGATTTGATAAAGTAAGTGGAAATCCAGTAAAAGTTTCATTTGGCTACTTTGCACTCTCGAGATAATCGTCACCATGTGCCAAATGCAATATAATAGCAATCTGAACACATTCGCGCATAAATGAAATGACCACAATTTTCTCCAAAACTATAACAGATGCAAACTTGTCCTGTGTGGTGGAGATGAGATTTGATAAAGTAAGTGGAAATCCAGTAAAAGTTTCATTTGGCTACTTTGCACTCTCGAGATAATCGTCACCATGTGCCAAATGCAATATAATAGCAATCTGAACACATTCGCGCATAAATGAAATGACCACAATTTTCTCCAAAACTATAACAGATGCAAACTTGTCCTGTGTGGTGGAGATGAGATTTGTTAAAGTGGAAATCCAGTAAAAGTTTCATTTGGCTACTTTGCACTCTCGAGAAAATCGTCACCATGTGCCAAATGCAATATAATAGCAATCTGAACACATTCGCGCATAAATGAAATGACCACAATTTTCTCCAAAACTATAACAGATGCAAACTTGTCCTGTGTGGTGGAGATGAGATTTGATAAAGTAAGTGGAAATCCAGTAAAAGTTTCATTTGGCTACTTTGCACTCTCGAGATAATCGTCACCATGTGACAAATGCAATATAATAGCAATCTGAACACATTCGCGCATAAATGAAATGACCACAATTTTCTTCAAAACTATAACAGATGCAAACTTTTCCTGTGTGGTGGAGATGAGATTTGATAAGTAAGTGGAAATCCAGTAAAAGTTTCATTTGGCTACTTTGCACTCTCGAGATAATCGTCACCATGTGACAAATGCAATATAATAGCAATCTGAACACATTCGCGCATAAATGAAATGACCACAATTTTCTCCAAAACTATAACAGATGCAAACTTGTCCTGTGTGGTGGAGATGAGATTTGATAAAGTAAGTGGAAATCCAGTAAAAGTTTCATTTGGCTACTTTGCACTCTCGAGATAATCGTCACCATGTGCCAAATGCAATATAATAGCAATCTGAACACATTCGCGCATAAATGAAATGACCACAATTTTCTCCAAAACTATAACAGATGCAAACTTGTCCTGTGTGGTGGAGATGAGATTTGATAAAGTAAGTGGAAATCCAGTAAAAGTTTCATTTGGCTACTTTGCACTCTCGAGATAATCGTCACCATGTGCCAAATGCAATATAATAGCATTCTGAACATATTCGCGCATAAATGAAATGACCACAATTTTCTCCAAAACTATAACAGATGCAAACTTGTCCTGTGTGGTGGAGATGAGATTTGATAAAGTAAGTGGAAATCCAGTAAAAGTTTCATTTGGCTACTTTGCACTCTCGAGACAATCGTCACCATGTGCCAAATGCAATATAATAGCAATCTGAACACATTCGCGCATAAATGAAATGACCACAATTTTCTCCAAAACTATAACAGATGCAAACTTGTCCTGTGTGGTGGAGATGAGATTTGTTAAAGTGGAAATCCAGTAAAAGTTTCATTTGGCTACTTTGCACTCTCGAGATAATCGTCACCATGTGCCAAATGCAATATAATAGCAATCTGAACACATTCGTGCATAAATGAAATGACCACAATTTTCTCCAAAACTATAACAGATGCAAACTTGTCCTGTGTGGTGTAGATGAGATTTGATAAAGTAAGTGGAAATCCAGTAAAAGTTTCATTTGGCTACTTTGAACTCTCGAGATAATCGTCACCATGTGACAAATGCAATATAATAGCAATCTGAACACATTCGCGCATAAATGAAATGACCACAATTTTCTTCAAAACTATAACAGATGCAAACTTTTCCTGTGTGGTGGAGATGAGATTTGATAAGTAAGTGGAAATCCAGTAAAAGTTTCATTTGGCTACTTTGCACTCTCGAGATAATCGTCACCATGTGCCAAATGCAATATAATAGCAATCTGAACACATTCGCGCATAAATGAAATGACCACAATTTTCTCCAAAACTATAACAGATGCAAACTTGTCATGTGTGGTGGAGATGAGATTTGATAAAGTAAGTGGAAATCCAGTAAAAGTTTCATTTGGCTACTTTGCACTCTCGAGATAATCGTCACCATGTGCCAAATGCAATATAATAGCAATCTGAACATTTTCGCGCATAAATGAAATGACCACAATTTTCTCCAAAACTATAACAGATGCAAACTTGTCCTGTGTGGTGGAGATGAGATTTGTTAAAGTGGAAATCCAGTAAAAGTTTCATTTGGCTACTTTGCACTCTCGAGAAAATCGTCACCATGTGCCAAATGCAATATAATAGCAATCTGAACACATTCGCGCATAAATGAAATGACCACAATTTTCTCCAAAACTATAACAGATGCAAACTTGTCCTGTGTGGTGGAGATGAGATTTGATAAAGTAAGTGGAAATCCAGTAAAAGTTTCATTTGGCTACTTTGCACTCTCGAGATAATCGTCACCATGTGACAAATGCAATATAATAGCAATCTGAACACATTCGCGCATAAATGAAATGACCACAATTTTCTTCAAAACTATAACAGATGCAAACTTTTCCTGTGTGGTGGAGATGAGATTTGATAAGTAAGTGGAAATCCAGTAAAAGTTTCATTTGGCTACTTTGCACTCTCGAGATAATCGTCACCATGTGACAAATGCAATATAATAGCAATCTGAACACATTCGCGCATAAATGAAATGACCACAATTTTCTCCAAAACTATAACAGATGCAAACTTGTCCTGTGTGGTGGAGATGAGATTTGATAAAGTAAGTGGAAATCCAGTAAAAGTTTCATTTGGCTACTTTGCACTCTCGAGATAATCGTCACCATGTGCCAAATGCAATATAATAGCAATCTGAACACATTCGCGCATAAATGAAATGACCACAATTTTCTCCAAAACTATAACAGATGCAAACTTGTCCTGTGTGGTGGAGATGAGATTTGATAAAGTAAGTGGAAATCCAGTAAAAGTTTCATTTGGCTACTTTGCACTCTCGAGATAATCGTCACCATGTGCCAAATGCAATATAATAGCATTCTGAACATATTCGCGCATAAATGAAATGACCACAATTTTCTCCAAAACTATAACAGATGCAAACTTGTCCTGTGTGGTGGAGATGAGATTTGATAAAGTAAGTGGAAATCCAGTAAAAGTTTCATTTGGCTACTTTGCACTCTCGAGACAATCGTCACCATGTGCCAAATGCAATATAATAGCAATCTGAACACATTCGCGCATAAATGAAATGACCACAATTTTCTCCAAAACTATAACAGATGCAAACTTGTCCTGTGTGGTGGAGATGAGATTTGTTAAAGTGGAAATCCAGTAAAAGTTTCATTTGGCTACTTTGCACTCTCGAGATAATCGTCACCATGTGCCAAATGCAATATAATAGCAATCTGAACACATTCGTGCATAAATGAAATGACCACAATTTTCTCCAAAACTATAACAGATGCAAACTTGTCCTGTGTGGTGTAGATGAGATTTGATAAAGTAAGTGGAAATCCAGTAAAAGTTTCATTTGGCTACTTTGCACTCTCGAGATAATCGTCACCATGTGACAAATGCAATATAATAGCAATCTGAACACATTCGCGCATAAATGAAATGACCACAATTTTCTTCAAAACTATAACAGATGCAAACTTTTCCTGTGTGGTGGAGATGAGATTTGATAAGTAAGTGGAAATCCAGTAAAAGTTTCATTTGGCTACTTTGCACTCTCGAGATAATCGTCACCATGTGCCAAATGCAATATAATAGCAATCTGAACACATTCGCGCATAAATGAAATGACCACAATTTTCTCCAAAACTATAACAGATGCAAACTTGTCCTGTGTGGTGGAGATGAGATTTGATAAAGTAAGTGGAAATCCAGTAAAAGTTTCATTTGGCTACTTTGCACTCTCGAGATAATCGTCACCATGTGCCAAATGCAATATAATAGCAATCTGAACACATTCGCGCATAAATGAAATGACCACAATTTTCTCCAAAACTATAACAGATGCAAACTTGTCCTGTGTGGTGGAGATGAGATTTCTTAAAGTGGAAATCCAGTAAAAGTTTCATTTGGCTACTTTGCACTCTCGAGAAAATCGTCACCATGTGCCAAATGCAATATAATAGCAATCTGAACACATTCGCGCATAAATGAAATGACCACAATTTTCTCCAAAACTATAACAGATGCAAACTTGTCCTGTGTGGTGGAGATGAGATTTGATAAAGTAAGTGGAAATCCAGTAAAAGTTTCATTTGGCTACTTTGCACTCTCGAGATAATCGTCACCATGTGCCAAATGCAATAGAAAAGCAATCTGAACACATTCGCGCATAAATGAAATGACCACAATTTTCTCCAAAACTATAACAGATGCAAACTTGTCCTGTGTGGTGGAGATGAGATTTGATAAAGTAAGTGGAAATCCAGTAAAAGTTTCATTTGGCTACTTTGCACTCTCGAGATAATCGTCACCATGTGCCAAATGCAATAGAAAAGCAATCTGAACACATTCGCGCATAAATGAAATGACCACAATTTTCTCCAAAACTATAACAGATGCAAACTTGTCCTGTGTGGTGGAGATGAGATTTGATAAAGTAAGTGGAAATCCAGTAAAAGTTTCATTTGGCTACTTTGCACTCTCGAGATAATCGTCACCATGTGCCAAATGCAATAGAAAAGCAATCTGAACACATTCGCGCATAAATGAAATGACCACAATTTTCTCCAAAACTATAACAGATGCAAACTTGTCCTGTGTGGTGGAGATGAGATTTGATAAAGTAAGTGGAAATCCAGTAAAAGTTTCATTTGGCTACTTTGCACTCTCGAAATAATTGTCACCATGTGCCAAATGCAATAGAAAAGCAATCTGAACACATTCGCGCATAAATGAAATGACCACAATTTTCTCCAAAACTATAACAGATGCAAACTTGTCCTGTGTGGTGGAGATGAGATTTGATAAAGTAAGTGGAAATCCAGTAAAAGTTTCATTTGGCTACTTTGCACTCTCGAGATAATCGTCACCATTTGCCAAATGCAATAGAAAAGCAATCTGAACACATTCGCGCATAAATGAAATGACCACAATTTTCTCCAAAACTATAAGAGATGCAAACTTGTCCTGTGTGGTGGAGATGAGATTTGATAAAGTAAGTGGAAATCCAGTAAAAGTTTCATTTGGCTACTTTGCACTCTCGAGATAATTGTCACCATGTGCCAAATGCAATAGAAAAGCAATCTGAACACATTCGCGCATAAATGAAATGACCACAATTTTCTCCAAAACTATAACAGATGCAAACTTGTCCTGTGTGGTGGAGATGAGATTTGATAAAGTAAGTGGAAATCCAGTAAAAGTTTCATTTGGCTACTTTGCACTCTCGAGATAATCGTCACCATGTGCCAAATGCAATAGAAAAGCAATCTGAACACATTCGCGCATAAATGAAATGACCACAATTTTCTCCAAAACTATAACAGATGCAAACTTGTCCTGTGTGGTGGAGATGAGATTTGATAAAGTAAGTGGAAATCCAGTAAAAGTTTCATTTGGCTACTTTGCACTCTCGAGATAATCGTCACCATGTGCCAAATGCAATAGAAAAGCAATCTGAACACATTCGCGCATAAATGAAATGACCACAATTTTCTCCAAAACTATAACAGATGCAAACTTGTCCTGTGTGGTGGAGATGAGATTTGATAAAGTAAGTGGAAATCCAGTAAAAGTTTCATTTGGCTACTTTGCACTCTCGAGATAATCGTCACCATGTGCCAAATGCAATAGAAAAGCAATCTGAACACATTCGCGCATAAATGAAATGACCACAATTTTCTCCAAAACTATAACAGATGCAAACTTGTCCTGTGTGGTGGAGATGAGATTTGATAAAGTAAGTGGAAATCCAGTAAAAGTTTCATTTGGCTACTTTGCACTCTCGAGATAATCGTCACCATGTGCCAAATGCAATAGAAAAGCAATCTGAACACATTCGCGCATAAATGAAATGACCACAATTTTCTCCAAAACTATAACAGATGCAAACTTGTCCTGTGTGGTGGAGATGAGATTTGATAAAGTAAGTGGAAATCCAGTAAAAGTTTCATTTGGCTACTTTGCACTCTCGAGATAATCGTCACCATGTGCCAAATGCAATAGAAAAGCAATCTGAACACATTCGCGCATAAATGAAATGACCACAATTTTCTCCAAAACTATAACAGATGCAAACTTGTCCTGTGTGGTGGAGATGAGATTTGAAAAAATAAGTGGAAATCCAGTAAAAATTTCATTTGGCTACTTTGCACTCTCGAGATAATCGTCACCATGTGCCAAATGCAATAGAAAAGCAATCTGAACACATTCGCGCATAAATAAAATGACCACAATTTTCTCCAAAACTATAACAGATGCAAACTTGTCCTGTGTGGTGGAGATGAGATTTGATAAAGTAAGTGGAAATCCAGTAAACGTTTCATTTGGCTACTTTGCACTCTCGAGATAATCGTCACCATGTGCCAAATGCAATAGAAAAGCAATCTGAACACATTCGCGCATAAATGAAATGACCACAATTTTCTCCAAAACTATAACAGATGCAAACTTCTCCTGCGTGGTGGAGATGAGATTTGATAAAGTAAGTGGAAAAACAGTAAACGTTTCATTTGGCTACTTTGCACTCTCGAGATAATCGTCACCATGTGCCAAATGCAATAGAAAAGCAATCTGAACACATTCGTGCATAAATGAAATGACCACAATTTTCTCCAAAACTATAACAGATGCAAACTTGTCCTGTGTGGTGGAGATGAGATTTGATAAAGTAAGTGGAAATCCAGTAAAAGTTTCATTTGGCTACTTTGCACTCTCGAGATAATCGTCACCATGTGCCAAATGCAATAGAAAAGCAATCTGAACACATTCGCGCATAAATGAAATGACCACAATTTTCTCCAAAACTATAACAGATGCAAACTTGTCCTGTGTGGTGGAGATGAGATTTGATAAAGTAAGTGGAAATCCAGTAAAAGTTTCATTTGGCTACTTTGCACTCTCGAGATAATCGTCACCATGTGCCAAATGCAATAGAAAAGCAATCTGAACACATTCGCGCATAAATGAAATGACCACAATTTTCTCCAAAACTATAACAGATGCAAACTTGTCCTGTGTGGTGATGAGATTTGATAAAGTAAGTGGAAATCCAGTAAAAGTTTCATTTGGCTACTTTGCACTCTCGAGATAATTGTCACCATGTGCCAAATGCAATAGAAAAGCAATCTGAACACATTCGCGCATAAATGAAATGACCACAATTTTCTCCAAAACTATAACAGATGCAAACTTGTCCTGTGTGGTGGAGATTAGATTTGATAAAGTAAGTGGAAATCCAGTAAAAGTTTCATTTGGCTACTTTGCACTCTCGAGATAATCGTCACCATGTGCCAAATGCAATAGAAAAGCAATCTGAACACATTCGCGCATAAATGAAATGACCACAATTTTCTCCAAAACTATAACAGATGCAAACTTGTCCTGTGTGGTGGAGATGAGATTTGATAAAGTAAGTGGAAATCCAGTAAAAGTTTCATTTGGCTACTTTGCACTCTCGAGATAATCGTCACCATGTGCCAAATGCAATAGAAAAGCAATCTGAACACATTCGCGCATAAATGAAATGACCACAATTTTCTCCAAAACTATAACAGATGCAAACTTGTCCTGTGTGGTGGAGATGAGATTTGAAAAAATAAGTGGAAATCCAGTAAAAATTTCATTTGGCTACTTTGCACTCTCGAGATAATCGTCACCATGTGCCAAATGCAATAGAAAAGCAATCTGAACACATTCGCGCATAAATAAAATGACCACAATTTTCTCCAAAACTATAACAGATGCAAACTTGTCCTGTGTGGTGGAGATGAGATTTGATTAAGTAAGTGGAAATCCAGTAAACGTTTCATTTGGCTACTTTGCACTCTCGAGATAATCGTCACCATGTGCCAAATGCAATAGAAAAGCAATCTGAACACATTCGCGCATAAATGAAATGACCACAATTTTCTCCAAAACTATAACAGATGCAAACTTCTCCTGCGTGGTGGAGATGAGATTTGATAAAGTAAGTGGAAATCCAGTAAACGTTTCATTTGGCTACTTTGCACTCTCGAGATAATCGTCACCATGTGCCAAATGCAATAGAAAAGCAATCTGAACACATTCGTGCATAAATGAAATGACCACAATTTTCTCCAAAACTATAACAGATGCAAACTTGTCCTGTGTGGTGGAGATGAGATTTGATAAAGTAAGTGGAAATCCAGTAAAAGTTTCATTTGGCTACTTTGCACTCTCGAGATAATCGTCACCATGTGCCAAATGCAATAGAAAAGCAATCTGAACACATTCGCGCATAAATGAAATGACCACAATTTTCTCCAAAACTATAACAGATGCAAACTTGTCCTGTGTGGTGGAGATGAGATTTGATAAAGTAAGTGGAAATCCAGTAAAAGTTTCATTTGGCTACTTTGCACTCTCGAGATAATCGTCACCATGTGCCAAATGCAATAGAAAAGCAATCTGAACACATTCGCGCATAAATGAAATGACCACAATTTTCTCCAAAACTATAACAGATGCAAACTTGTCCTGTGTGGTGATGAGATTTGATAAAGTAAGTGGAAATCCAGTAAAAGTTTCATTTGGCTACTTTGCACTCTCGAGATAATTGTCACCATGTGCCAAATGCAATAGAAAAGCAATCTGAACACATTCGCGCATAAATGAAATGACCACAATTTTCTCCAAAACTATAACAGATGCAAACTTGTCCTGTGTGGTGGAGATTAGATTTGATAAAGTAAGTGGAAATCCAGTAAAAGTTTCATTTGGCTACTTTGCACTCTCGAGATAATCGTCACCATGTGCCAAATGCAATAGAAAAGCAATCTGAACACATTCGCGCATAAATGAAATGACCACAATTTTCTCCAAAACTATAACAGATGCAAACTTGTCCTGTGTGGTGGAGATGAGATTTGATAAAGTAAGTGGAAATCCAGTAAAAGTTTCATTTGGCTACTTTGCACTCTCGAGATAATCGTCACCATGTGCCAAATGCAATAGAAAAGCAATCTGAACACATTCGCGCATAAATAAAAATAACCACAATTTTCTCCAAAACTATAACAGATTTAAACTTGTCCTGTGTGGTGGAGATGAGATTTGATAAAGTAAGTGGAAATCCAGTAAAAGTTTCATTTGGCTACTTTGCACTCTCGAGATATTCGTCACCATGTGCCAAATGCAATATAAAAGCAATCTGAACACATTCGCGCATAAATGAAATGACCACAATTTTCTTCAAAACTATAACAGATGCAAACTTGTCCTGTGTGGTGGAGATGAGATTTGATAAAGTAAGTGGAAATCCAGTAAAAGTTTCATTTGGCTACTTTGCACTCTCGAGATAATCGTCACCATGTGCCAAATGCAATAGAAAAGCAATCTGAACACATTCGCGCATAAATGAAATGACCACAATTTTCTCCAAAACTATAACAGATGCAAACTTGTCCTGTGTGGTGGAGATGAGATTTGATAAAGTAAGTGGAAATCCAGTTAAAGTTGCATTTGGCTACTTTGCACTCTCGAGATAATCGTCACCATGTGCCAAATGCAATAGAAAAGCAATCTGAACACATTCGCGCATAAATGAAATGACCACAATTTTCTCCAAAACTATAACAGATGCAAACTTGTCCTGTGTGGTGGAGATGAGATTTGATAAAGTAAGTGGAAATCCAGTAAAAGTTTCATTTGGCTACTTTGCACTCTCGAGATAATTGTCACCATCTGCCAAATGCAATAGAAAAGCAATCTGAACACATTCGCGCATAAATGAAATGACCACAATTTTCTCCAAAACTATAACAGATGCAAACTTGTCCTGTGTGGTGGAGATTAGATTTGATAAAGTAAGTGGAAATCCAGTAAAAGTTTCATTTGGCTACTTTGCACTCTCGAGATAATCGTCACCATGTGCCAAATGCAATAGAAAAGCAATCTGAACACATTCGCGCATAAATGAAATGACCACAATTTTCTCCAAAACTATAACAGATGCAAACTTGTCCTGTGTGGTGGAGATGAGATTTGATAAAGTAAGTGGAAATCCAGTAAAAGTTTCATTTGGCTACTTTGCACTCTCGAGATAATCGTCACCATGTGCCAAATGCAATAGAAAAGCAATCTGAACACATTCGCGCATAAATAAAAATAACCACAATTTTCTCCAAAACTATAACAGATTTAAACTTGTCCTGTGTGGTGGAGATGAGATTTGATAAAGTAAGTGGAAATCCAGTAAAAGTTTCATTTGGCTACTTTGCACTCTCGAGATATTCGTCACCATGTGCCAAATGCAATATAAAAGCAATCTGAACACATTCGCGCATAAATGAAATGACCACAATTTTCTTCAAAACTATAACAGATGCAAACTTGTCCTGTGTGGTGGAGATGAGATTTGATAAAGTAAGTGGAAATCCAGTAAAAGTTTCATTTGGCTACTTTGCACTCTCGAGATAATCGTCACCATGTGCCAAATGCAATAGAAAAGCAATCTGAACACATTCGCGCATAAATGAAATGACCACAATTTTCTCCAAAACTATAACAGATGCAAACTTGTCCTGTGTGGTGGAGATGAGATTTGATAAAGTAAGTGGAAATCCAGTTAAAGTTGCATTTGGCTACTTTGCACTCTCGAGATAATCGTCACCATGTGCCAAATGCAATAGAAAAGCAATCTGAACACATTCGCGCATAAATGAAATGACCACAATTTTCTCCAAAACTATAACAGATGCAAACTTGTCCTGTGTGGTGGAGATGAGATTTGATAAAGTAAGTGGAAATCCAGTAAAAGTTTCATTTGGCTACTTTGCACTCTCGAGATAATTGTCACCATGTGCCAAATGCAATAGAAAAGCAATCTGAACACATTCGCGCATAAATGAAATGACCACAATTTTCTCCAAAACTATAACAGATGCAAACTTGTCCTGTGTGGTGGAGATGAGATTTGATAAAGTAAGTGGAAATCCAGTAAAAGTTTCATTTGGCTACTTTGCACTCTCGAGATAATCGTCACCATGTGCCAAATGCAATAGAAAAGCAATCTGAACACATTCGCGCATAAATGAAATGACCACAATTTTCTCCAAAACTATAACAGATGCAAACTTGTCCTGTGTGGTGGAGATGAGATTTGATAAAGTAAGTGGAAATCCAGTAAAAGTTTCATTTGGCTACTTTGCACTCTCGAGATAATCGTCACCATGTGCCAAATGCAATAGAAAAGCAATCTGAACACATTCGCGCATAAATGAAATGACCACAATTTTCTCCAAAACTATAACAGATGCAAACTTGTCCTGTGTGGTGGAGATGAGATTTGATAAAGTAAGTGGAAATCCAGTAAAAGTTTCATTTGGCTACTTTGCACTCTCGAGATAATCGTCACCATGTTCCAAATGCAATAGAAAAGCAATCTGAACACATTCGCGCATAAATGAAATGACCACAATTTTCTCCAAAACTATAACAGATGCAAACTTGTCCTGTGTGGTGGAGATGAGATTTGATAAAGTAAGTAAAAATCCAGTAAAAGTTTCATTTGGCTACTTTGCACTCTCGAGATAATCGTCACCATGTGCCAAATGCAATAGAAAAGCAATCTGAACACATTCGCGCATAAATGAAATGACCACAATTTTCTCCAAAACTATAACAGATGCAAACTTGTCCTGTGTGGTGGAGATGAGATTTGATAAAGTAAGTGGAAATCCAGTAAAAGTTTCACTTGGCTACTTTGCACTCTCGAGATAATCGTCACCATGTGCCAAATGCAATAGAAAAGCAATCTGAACACATTCGCGCATAAATGAAATGACCACAATTTTCTCCAAAACTATAACAGATGCAAACTTGTCCTGTGTGGTGGAGATGAGATTTGATAAAGTAAGTGGAAATCCAATAAAAGTTTCATTTGGCTACTTTGCACTCTCGAGATAATCGTCACCATGTGCCAAATGCAATAGAAAAGCAATCTGAACACATTCGCGCATAAATGAAATGACCACGATTTTCTCCAAAACTATAACAGATGCAAACTTGTCCTGTGTGGTGGAGATGAGATTTGATAAAGTAAGTGGAAATCCAGTAAAAGTTTCATTTGGCTACTTTGCACTCTCGAGATAAACGTCACCATGTGCCAAATGCAATAGAAAAGCAATCTGAACACATTCACGCATAAATGAAATGACCACAATTTTCTCCAAAACTATAACAGATGCATACTTGTCCTGTGTGGTGGAGATGAGATTTAAAAAAGTAAGTTGAAATCCAGTAAAAGTTTCATTTGGCTACTTTGCACTCTCGAGATAATCGTCACCATGTGCCAAATGCAATAGAAAAGCAATCTGAACACATTCGCGCATAAATGAAATGACCACAATTTTCTCCAAAACTATAACAGATGCAAACTTGTCCTGTGTGGTGGAGATGAGATTTGATAAAGTAAGTGGAAATCCAGTAAAAGTTTCATTTGGCTACTTTGCACTCTCGAGATAATCGTCACCATGTGCCAAATGCAATAGAAAAGCAATCTGAACACATTCGCGCATAAATGAAATGACCACAATTTTCTCCAAAACTATAACAGATGCAAACTTGTCCTGTGTGGTGGAGATGAGATTTGATAAAGTAAGTGGAAATCCAGTAAAAGTTTCATTTGGCTACTTTGCACTCTCGAGATAATTGGCACCATGTGCCAAATGCAATAGAAAAGCAATCTGAACACATTCACGCATAAATGAAATGACCACAATTTTCTCCAAAACTATAACAGATGCAAACTTGTCCTGTGTGGTGGAGATGAGATTTGATAAAGTAAGTGGAAATCCAGTAAAAGTTTCATTTGGCTACTTTGCACTCTCGAGATAATCGTCACCATGTGCCAAATGCAATAGAAAAGCAATCTGAACACATTCGCGCATAAATGAAATGACCACAATTTTCTCCAAAACTATAACAGATGCAAACTTGTCCTGTGTGGTGGAGATGAGATTTGATAAAGTAAGTGGAAATCCAGTAAAACTTTCATTTGGCTACTTTGCACTCTCGAGATAATCGTCACCATGTGCCAAATGCAATAGAAAAGCAATCTGAACACATTCGCGCATAAATGAAATGACCACAATTTTCTCCAAAACTATAACAGATGCAAACTTGTCCTGTGTGGTGGAGATGAGATTTGATAAAGTAAGTAGAAATCCAGTAAAAGTTTCATTTGGCAACTTTGCACTCTCGAGATAATCGTCACCATGTGCCAAATGCAATAGAAAAGCAATCTGAACACATTCGCGCATAAATGAAATGACCACAATTTTCTCCAAAACTATAACATATGCAAACTTGTCCTGTGTGGTGGAGATGAGATTTGATAAAGTAAGTGGAAATCCAGTAAAAGTTTCATTTGGCTACTTTGCACTCTCGAGATAATCGTCACCATGTGCCAAATGCAATAGAAAAGCAATCTGAACACATTCGCGCATAAATGAAATGACCACAATTTTCTCCAAAACTATAACAGATGCAAACTTGTCCTGTGTGGTGGAGATGAGATTTGATAAAGTAAGTGGAAATCCAGTAAAAGTTTCATTTGGCTACTTTGCACTCTCGAGATAATCGTCACCATGTGCCAAATGCAATAGAAAAGCAATCTGAACACATTCGCGCATAAATGAAATGACCACAATTTTCTCCAAAACTATAACAGATGCAAACTTGTCCTGTGTGGTGGAGATGAGATTTGATAAAGTAAGTGGAAATCCAGTAAAAGTTTCATTTGGCTACTTTGCACTCTCGAGATAATTGTCACCATGTGCCAAATGCAATAGAAAAGCAATCTGAACACATTCGCGCATAAATGAAATGACCACAATTTTCTCCAAAACTATAACAGATGCAAACTTGTCCTGTGTGGTGGAGATGAGATTTGATAAAGTAAGTGGAAATCCAGTAAAAGTTTCATTTGGCTACTTTGCACTCTCGAGATAATCGTCACCATGTGCCAAATGCAATAGAAAAGCAATCTGAACACATTCGCGCATAAATGAAATGACCACTATTTTCTCCAAAACTATAACAGATGCAAACTTGTCCTGTGTGGTGGAGATGAGATTTGATAAAGTAAGTGGAAATCCAGTAAAAGTTTCATTTGGCTACTTTGCACTCTCGAGATAATCGTCACCATGTGCCAAATGCAATAGAAAAGCAATCTGAACACATTCGCGCATAAATGAAATGACCACAATTTTCTCCAAAACTATAACAGATGCAAACTTGTCCTGTGTGGTGGAGATGAGATTTGATAAAGTAAGTGGAAATCCAGTAAAAGTTTCATTTGGCTACTTTGCACTCTCGAGATAATTGGCACCATGTGCCAAATGCAATAGAAAAGCAATCTGAACACATTCACGCATAAATGAAATGACCACAATTTTCTCCAAAACTATAACAGATGCAAACTTGTCCTGTGTGGTGGAGATGAGATTTGATAAAGTAAGTGGAAATCCAGTAAAAGTTTCATTTGGCTACTTTGCACTCTCGAGATAATCGTCACCATGTGCCAAATGCAATAGAAAAGCAATCTGAACACATTCGCGCATAAATGAAATGACCACAATTTTCTCCAAAACTATAACAGATGCAAACTTGTCCTGTGTGGTGGAGATGAGATTTGATAAAGTAAGTGGAAATCCAGTAAAAGTTTCATTTGGCTACTTTGCACTCTCGAGATAATCGTCACCATGTGCCAAATGCAATAGAAAAGCAATCTGAACACATTCGCGCATAAATGAAATGACCACAATTTTCTCCAAAACTATAACAGATGCAAACTTGTCCTGTGTGGTGGAGATGAGATTTGATAAAGTAAGTGGAAATCCAGTAAAAGTTTCATTTGGCAACTTTGCACTCTCGAGATAATCGTCACCATGTGCCAAATGCAATAGAAAAGCAATCTGAACACATTCGCGCATAAATGAAATGACCACAATTTTCTCCAAAACTATAACATATGCAAACTTGTCCTGTGTGGTGGAGATGAGATTTGATAAAGTAAGTGGAAATCCAGTAAAAGTTTCATTTGGCTACTTTGCACTCTCGAGATAATCGTCACCATGTGCCAAATGCAATAGAAAAGCAATCTGAACACATTCGCGCATAAATGAAATGACCACAATTTTCTCCAAAACTATAACAGATGCAAACTTGTCCTGTGTGGTGGAGATGAGATTTGATAAAGTAAGTGGAAATCCAGTAAAAGTTTCATTTGGCTACTTTGCACTCTCGAGATAATCGTCACCATGTGCCAAATGCAATAGAAAAGCAATCTGAACACATTCGCGCATAAATGAAATGACCACAATTTTCTCCAAAACTATAACAGATGCAAACTTGTCCTGTGTGGTGGAGATGAGATTTGATAAAGTAAGTGGAAATCCAGTAAAAGTTTCATTTGGCTACTTTGCACTCTCGAGATAATTGTCACCATGTGCCAAATGCAATAGAAAAGCAATCTGAACACATTCGCGCATAAATGAAATGACCACAATTTTCTCCAAAACTATAACAGATGCAAACTTGTCCTGTGTGGTGGAGATGAGATTTGATAAAGTAAGTGGAAATCCAGTAAAAGTTTCATTTGGCTACTTTGCACTCTCGAGATAATCGTCACCATGTGCCAAATGCAATAGAAAAGCAATCTGAACACATTCGCGCATAAATGAAATGACCACTATTTTCTCCAAAACTATAACAGATGCAAACTTGTCCTGTGTGGTGGAGATGAGATTTGATAAAGTAAGTGGAAATCCAGTAAAAGTTTCATTTGGCTACTTTGCACTCTCGAGATAATCGTCACCATGTGCCAAATGCAATAGAAAAGCAATCTGAACACATTCGCGCATAAATGAAATGACCACAATTTTCTCCAAAACTATAACAGATGCAAACTTGTCCTGTGTGGTGGAGATGAGATTTGATAAAGTAAGTGGAAATCCAGTAAAAGTTTCATTTGGCTACTTTGCACTCTCGAGATAATCGTCACCATGTGCCAAATGCAATAAAAAAGCAATCTGAACACATTCGCGCATAAATGAAATGACCACAATTTTCTCCAAAACTATAACAGATGCAAACTTGTCCTGTGTGGTGGAGATGAGATTTGATAAAGTAAGTGGAAATCCAGTAAAAGTTTCATTTGGCTACTTTGCACTCTCGAGATAATCGTCACCATGTGCCAAATGCAATAGAAAAGCAATCTGAACACATTCGCGCATAAATGAAATGACCACAATTTTCTCCAAAACTATAACAGATGCAAACTTGTCCTGTGTGGTGGAGATGAGATTTGATAAAGTAAGTGGAAATCCAGTAAAAGTTTCATTTGGCTACTTTGCACTCTCGAGATAATCGTCACCATGTGCCAAATGCAATAGAAAAGCAATCTGAACACATTCGCGCATAAATGAAATGACCACAATTTTCTCCAAAACTATAACAGATGCAAACTTGTCCTGTGTGGTGGAGATGAGATTTGATAAAGTAAGTGGAAATCCAGTAAAAGTTTCATTTGGCTACTTTGCACTCTCGAGATAATCGTCACCATGTGCCAAATGCAATAGAAAAGCAATCTGAACACATTCGCGCATAAATGAAATGACCACAATTTTCTCCAAAACTATAACAGATGCAAACTTGTCCTGTGTGGTGGAGATGAGATTTGATAAAGTAAGTGGAAATCCAGTAAAAGTTTCATTTGGCTACTTTGCACTCTCGAGATAATCGTCACCATGTGCCAAATGCAATAGAAAAGCAATCTGAACACATTCGCGCATAAATGAAATGACCACTATTTTCTCCAAAACTATAACAGATGCAAACTTGTCCTGTGTGGTGGAGATGAGATTTGATAAAGTAAGTGGAAATCCAGTAAAAGTTTCATTTGGCTACTTTGCACTCTCGAGATAATCGTCACCATGTGCCAAATGCAATAGAAAAGCAATCTGAACACATTCGCGCATAAATGAAATGACCACAATTTTCTCCAAAACTATAACAGATGCAAACTTGTCCTGTGTGGTGGAGATGAGATTTGATAAAGTAAGTGGAAATCCAGTAAAAGTTTCATTTGGCTACTTTGCACTCTCGAGATAATCGTCACCATGTGCCAAATGCAATAAAAAAGCAATCTGAACACATTCGCGCATAAATGAAATGACCACAATTTTCTCCAAAACTATAACAGATGCAAACTTGTCCTGTGTGGTGGAGATGAGATTTGATAAAGTAAGTGGAAATCCAGTAAAAGTTTCATTTGGCTACTTTGCACTCTCGAGATAATCGTCACCATGTGCCAAATGCAATAGAAAAGCAATCTGAACACATTCGCGCATAAATGAAATGACCACAATTTTCTCCAAAACTATAACAGATGCAAACTTGTCCTGTGTGGTGGAGATGAGATTTGATAAAGTAAGTGGAAATCCAGTAAAAGTTTCATTTGGCTACTTTGCACTCTCGAGATAATCGTCACCATGTGCCAAATGCAATAGAAAAGCAATCTGAACACATTCGCGCATAAATGAAATGACCACAATTTTCTCCAAAACTATAACAGATGCAAACTTGTCCTGTGTGGTGGAGATGAGATTTGATAAAGTAAGTGGAAATCCAGTAAAACTTTCATTTGGCTACTTTGCACTCTCGAGATAATCGTCACCATGTGCCAAATGCAATAGAAAAGCAATCTGAACACATTCGCGCATAAATGAAATGACCACAATTTTCTCCAAAACTATAACAGATGCAAACTTGTCCTGTGTGGTGGAGATGAGATTTGATAAAGTAAGTAGAAATCCAGTAAAAGTTTCATTTGGCAACTTTGCACTCTCGAGATAATCGTCACCATGTGCCAAATGCAATAGAAAAGCAATCTGAACACATTCGCGCATAAATGAAATGACCACAATTTTCTCCAAAACTATAACATATGCAAACTTGTCCTGTGTGGTGGAGATGAGATTTGATAAAGTAAGTGGAAATCCAGTAAAAGTTTCATTTGGCTACTTTGCACTCTCGAGATAATCGTCACCATGTGCCAAATGCAATAGAAAAGCAATCTGAACACATTCGCGCATAAATGAAATGACCACAATTTTCTCCAAAACTATAACAGATGCAAACTTGTCCTGTGTGGTGGAGATGAGATTTGATAAAGTAAGTGGAAATCCAGTAAAAGTTTCATTTGGCTACTTTGCACTCTCGAGATAATCGTCACCATGTGCCAAATGCAATAGAAAAGCAATCTGAACACATTCGCGCATAAATGAAATGACCACAATTTTCTCCAAAACTATAACAGATGCAAACTTGTCCTGTGTGGTGGAGATGAGATTTGATAAAGTAAGTGGAAATCCAGTAAAAGTTTCATTTGGCTACTTTGCACTCTCGAGATAATTGTCACCATGTGCCAAATGCAATAGAAAAGCAATCTGAACACATTCGCGCATAAATGAAATGACCACAATTTTCTCCAAAACTATAACAGATGCAAACTTGTCCTGTGTGGTGGAGATGAGATTTGATAAAGTAAGTGGAAATCCAGTAAAAGTTTCATTTGGCTACTTTGCACTCTCGAGATAATCGTCACCATGTGCCAAATGCAATAGAAAAGCAATCTGAACACATTCGCGCATAAATGAAATGACCACTATTTTCTCCAAAACTATAACAGATGCAAACTTGTCCTGTGTGGTGGAGATGAGATTTGATAAAGTAAGTGGAAATCCAGTAAAAGTTTCATTTGGCTACTTTGCACTCTCGAGATAATCGTCACCATGTGCCAAATGCAATAGAAAAGCAATCTGAACACATTCGCGCATAAATGAAATGACCACAATTTTCTCCAAAACTATAACAGATGCAAACTTGTCCTGTGTGGTGGAGATGAGATTTGATAAAGTAAGTGGAAATCCAGTAAAAGTTTCATTTGGCTACTTTGCACTCTCGAGATAATTGGCACCATGTGCCAAATGCAATAGAAAAGCAATCTGAACACATTCACGCATAAATGAAATGACCACAATTTTCTCCAAAACTATAACAGATGCAAACTTGTCCTGTGTGGTGGAGATGAGATTTGATAAAGTAAGTGGAAATCCAGTAAAAGTTTCATTTGGCTACTTTGCACTCTCGAGATAATCGTCACCATGTGCCAAATGCAATAGAAAAGCAATCTGAACACATTCGCGCATAAATGAAATGACCACAATTTTCTCCAAAACTATAACAGATGCAAACTTGTCCTGTGTGGTGGAGATGAGATTTGATAAAGTAAGTGGAAATCCAGTAAAAGTTTCATTTGGCTACTTTGCACTCTCGAGATAATCGTCACCATGTGCCAAATGCAATAGAAAAGCAATCTGAACACATTCGCGCATAAATGAAATGACCACAATTTTCTCCAAAACTATAACAGATGCAAACTTGTCCTGTGTGGTGGAGATGAGATTTGATAAAGTAAGTGGAAATCCAGTAAAAGTTTCATTTGGCAACTTTGCACTCTCGAGATAATCGTCACCATGTGCCAAATGCAATAGAAAAGCAATCTGAACACATTCGCGCATAAATGAAATGACCACAATTTTCTCCAAAACTATAACATATGCAAACTTGTCCTGTGTGGTGGAGATGAGATTTGATAAAGTAAGTGGAAATCCAGTAAAAGTTTCATTTGGCTACTTTGCACTCTCGAGATAATCGTCACCATGTGCCAAATGCAATAGAAAAGCAATCTGAACACATTCGCGCATAAATGAAATGACCACAATTTTCTCCAAAACTATAACAGATGCAAACTTGTCCTGTGTGGTGGAGATGAGATTTGATAAAGTAAGTGGAAATCCAGTAAAAGTTTCATTTGGCTACTTTGCACTCTCGAGATAATCGTCACCATGTGCCAAATGCAATAGAAAAGCAATCTGAACACATTCGCGCATAAATGAAATGACCACAATTTTCTCCAAAACTATAACAGATGCAAACTTGTCCTGTGTGGTGGAGATGAGATTTGATAAAGTAAGTGGAAATCCAGTAAAAGTTTCATTTGGCTACTTTGCACTCTCGAGATAATTGTCACCATGTGCCAAATGCAATAGAAAAGCAATCTGAACACATTCGCGCATAAATGAAATGACCACAATTTTCTCCAAAACTATAACAGATGCAAACTTGTCCTGTGTGGTGGAGATGAGATTTGATAAAGTAAGTGGAAATCCAGTAAAAGTTTCATTTGGCTACTTTGCACTCTCGAGATAATCGTCACCATGTGCCAAATGCAATAGAAAAGCAATCTGAACACATTCGCGCATAAATGAAATGACCACAATTTTCTCCAAAACTATAACAGATGCAAACTTGTCCTGTGTGGTGGAGATGAGATTTGATAAAGTAAGTGGAAATCCAGTAAAAGTTTCATTTGGCTACTTTGCACTCTCGAGATAATCGTCACCATGTGCCAAATGCAATAAAAAAGCAATCTGAACACATTCGCGCATAAATGAAATGACCACAATTTTCTCCAAAACTATAACAGATGCAAACTTGTCCTGTGTGGTGGAGATGAGATTTGATAAAGTAAGTGGAAATCCAGTAAAAGTTTCATTTGGCTACTTTGCACTCTCGAGATAATCGTCACCATGTGCCAAATGCAATAGAAAAGCAATCTGAACACATTCGCGCATAAATGAAATGACCACAATTTTCTCCAAAACTATAACAGATGCAAACTTGTCCGTGTGGTGGAGATGAGATTTGATAAAGTAAGTGGAAATCCAGTAAAAGTTTCATTTGGCTACTTTGCACTCTCGAGATAATCGTCACCATGTGCCAAATGCAATAGAAAAGCAATCTGAACACATTCGCGCATAAATGAAATGACCACAATTTTCTCCAAAACTATAACAGATGCAAACTTGTCCTGTGTGGTGGAGATGAGATTTGATAAAGTAAGTGGAAATCCAGTAAAAGTTTCATTTGGCTACTTTGCACTCTCGAGATAATCGTCACCATGTGCCAAATGCAATAGAAAAGCAATCTGAACACATTCGCGCATAAATGAAATGACCACAATTTTCTCCAAAACTATAACAGATGCAAACTTGTCCTGTGTGGTGGAGATGAGATTTGATAAAGTAAGTGGAAATCCAGTAAGTTTCATGTGGCTACTTTGCACTCTCGAGATAATCGTCACCATGTGCCAAATGCAATAGAAAAGCAATCTGAACACATTCGCGCATAAATGAAATGACCACAATTTTCTCCAAAACTATAACAGATGCATACTTGTCCTGTGTGGTGGAGATGAGATTTGATAAAGTAAGTGGAAATCCAGTAAAAGTTTCATTTGGCTACTTTGCACTCTCGAGATAATCGTCACCATGTGCCAAATGCAATAGAAAAGCAATCTGAACACATTCGCGCATAAATGAAATGACCACAATTTTCTCCAAAACTATAACAGATGCAAACTTGTCCTGTGTGGTGGAGATGAGATTTGATAAGGTAAGTGGAAATCCAGTAAAAGTTTCATTTGGCTACTTTGCACTCTCGAGATAATCGTCACCATGTGCCAAATGCAATAAAAAAGCAATCTGAACACATTCGCGCATAAATGAAATGACCACAATTTTCTCCAAAACTATAACAGATGCAAACTTGTCCTGTGTGGTGGAGATGAGATTTGATAAAGTAAGTGGACATCCAGTAAAAGTTTCATTTGGCTACTTTGCACTCTCGAGATAATCGTCACCATGTGCCAAATGCAATAGAAAAGCAATCTGAACACATTCGCGCATAAATGAAATGACCACAATTTTCTCCAAAACTATAACAGATGCAAACTTGTTCTGTGTGGTGGAGATGAGATTTGATAAAGTAAGTGGAAATCCAGTAAAAGTTTCATTTGGCTACTTTGCACTCTCGAGATTATCGTCACCATGTGCCAAATGCAATATAAAAGCAATCTGAACACATTCACGCATAAATGAAATGACCACAATTTTCTCCAAAACTATAACAGATGCAAACTTGTCCTGTGTGGTGGAGATGAGATTTGATAAAGTAAGTGGAAATCCAGTAAAAGTTTCATTTGGCTACTTTGCACTCTCGAGATAATCGTCACCATGTGCCAAATTCAATAAAAAAGCAATCTGAACACATTCGCGCATAAATGAAATGACCACAATTTTCTCCAAAACTATAACAGATGCAAACTTGTCCTGTGTGGTGGAGATGAGATTTGATAAAGTAAGTGGAAATCCAGTAAAAGTTTCATTTGGCTACTTTGCACTCTCGAGATAATCGTCACCATGTGCCAAATGCAATAGAAAAGCAATCTGAACACATTCGCGCATAAATGAAATGACCACAATTTTCTCCAAAACTATAACAGATGCAAACTTGTCCTGTGTGGTGGAGATGAGATTTGATAAAGTAAGTGGAAATCCAGTAAAAGTTTCATTTGGCTACTTTGCACTCTCGAGATAATCGTCACCATGTGCCAAATGCAATAGAAAAGCAATCTGAACACATTCGCGCATAAATGAAATGACCACAATTTTCTCCAAAACTATAACAGATGCAAACTTGTCCTGTGTGGTGGAGATGAGATTTGATAAAGTAAGTGGAAATCCAGTAAAAGTTTCATTTGGCTACTTTGCACTCTCGAGATAATCGTCACCATGTGCCAAATGCAATAGAAAAGCAATCTGAACACATTCGCGCATAAATGAAATGACCACAATTTTCTCCAAAACTATAACAGATGCAAACTTGTCCTGTGTGGTGGAGATGAGATTTGATAAAGTAAGTGGAAATCCAGTAAGTTTCATGTGGCTACTTTGCACTCTCGAGATAATCGTCACCATGTGCCAAATGCAATAGAAAAGCAATCTGAACACATTCGCGCATAAATGAAATGACCACAATTTTCTCCAAAACTATAACAGATGCATACTTGTCCTGTGTGGTGGAGATGAGATTTGATAAAGTAAGTGGAAATCCAGTAAAAGTTTCATTTGGCTACTTTGCACTCTCGAGATAATCGTCACCATGTGCCAAATGCAATAGAAAAGCAATCTGAACACATTCGCGCATAAATGAAATGACCACAATTTTCTCCAAAACTATAACAGATGCAAACTTGTCCTGTGTGGTGGAGATGAGATTTGATAAGGTAAGTGGAAATCCAGTAAAAGTTTCATTTGGCTACTTTGCACTCTCGAGATAATCGTCACCATGTGCCAAATGCAATAAAAAAGCAATCTGAACACATTCGCGCATAAATGAAATGACCACAATTTTCTCCAAAACTATAACAGATGCAAACTTGTCCTGTGTGGTGGAGATGAGATTTGATAAAGTAAGTGGACATCCAGTAAAAGTTTCATTTGGCTACTTTGCACTCTCGAGATAATCGTCACCATGTGCCAAATGCAATAGAAAAGCAATCTGAACACATTCGCGCATAAATGAAATGACCACAATTTTCTCCAAAACTATAACAGATGCAAACTTGTTCTGTGTGGTGGAGATGAGATTTGATAAAGTAAGTGGAAATCCAGTAAAAGTTTCATTTGGCTACTTTGCACTCTCGAGATTATCGTCACCATGTGCCAAATGCAATATAAAAGCAATCTGAACACATTCGCGCATAAATGAAATGACCACAATTTTCTCCAAAACTATAACAGATGCATACTTCTCCTGTGTGGTGGAGATGAGATTTGATAAAGTAAGTGGAAATCCAGTAAAAGTTTCATTTGGCTACTTTGCACTCTCGAGATAATCGTCACCATGTGCCAAATGCAATAGAAAAGCAATCTGAACACATTCGCGCATAAATGAAATGACCACAATTTTCTCCAAAACTATAACAGATGCATACTTGTCCTGTGTGGTGGAGATGAGATTTGATAAAGTAAGTGGAAATCCAGTAAAAGTTTCATTTGGCTACTTTGCACTCTCGAGATAATCGTCACCATGTGCCAAATGCAATAGAAAAGCAATCTGAACACATTCGCGCATAAATGAAATGACCACTATTTTCTCCAAAACTATAACAGATGCAAACTTGTCCTGTGTGGTGGAGATGAGATTTGATAAAGTAAGTGGAAATCCAGTAAAAGTTTCATTTGGCTACTTTGCACTCACGAGATAATCGTCACCATGTGCCAAATGCAATAGAAAAGCAATCTGAACACATTCGCGCATAAATGAAATGACCACAATTTTCTCCAAAACTATAACAGATGCAAACTTGTCCTGTGTGGTGGAGATGAGATTTGATAAAGTAAGTGGAAATCCAGTAAAAGTTTCATTTGGCTACTTTGCACTCTCGAGATAATCGTCACCATGTGCCAAATGCAATAGAAAAGCAATCTGAACACATTCGCGCATAAATGAAATGACCACAATTTTCTCCAAAACTATAACAGATGCATACTTGTCCTGTGTGGTGGAGATGAGATTTGATAAAGTAAGTGGAAATCCAGTAAAAGTTTCATTTGGCTACTTTGCACTCTCGAGATAATCGTCACCATGTGCCAAATGCAATAGAAAAGCAATCTGAACACATTCGCGCATAAATGAAATGACCACAATTTTCTCCAAAACTATAACAGATGCAAACTTCTCCTGTGTGGTGGAGATGAGATTTGATAAAGTAAGTGGAAATCCAGTAAAAGTTTCATTTGGCTACTTTGCACTCTCGAGATAATCGTCACCATGTGCCAAATGCAATAGAAAAGCAATCTGAACACATTTGCGCATAAATGAAATGACCACAATTTTCTCCAAAACTATAACAGATGCATACTTGTCCTGTGTGGTGGAGATGAGATTTGATAAAGTAAGTGGAAATCCAGTAAAAGTTTCATTTGGCTACTTTGCACTCTCGAGATAATCGTCACCAAGTGCCAAATGCAATAGAAAAGCAATCTGAACACATTCGCGCATAAATGAAATGACCACAATTTTCTCCAAAACTATAACAGATGCAAACTTGTCCTGTGTGGTGGAGATGAGATTTGATAAAGTAAGTGGAAATCCAGTAAAAGTTTCATTTGGCTACTTTGCACTCTCGAGATAATCGTCACCATGTGCCAAATGCAATAGAAAAGCAATCTGAACACATTCGCGCATAAATGAAATGACCACAATTTTCTCCAAAACTATAACAGATGCAAACTTGTCCTGTGTGGTGGAGATGAGATTTGATAAAGTAAGTGGAAATCCAGTAAAAGTTTCATTTGGCTACTTTGCACTCTCGAGATAATTGTCACCATGTGCCAAATGCAATAGAAAAGCAATCTGAAAACATTCGCGCATAAATGAAATGACCACAATTTTCTCCAAAACTATAACAGATGCAAACTTGTCCTGTGTGGTGGAGATGAGATTTGATAAAGTAAGTGGAAATCCAGTAAAAGTTTCATTTGGCTACTTTGCACTCTCGAGATAATCGTCACCATGTGCCAAATGCAATAGAAAAGCAATCTGAACACATTCGCGCATAAATGAAATGACCACTATTTTCTCCAAAACTATAACAGATGCAAACTTGTCCTGTGTGGTGGAGATGAGATTTGATAAAGTAAGTGGAAATCCAGTAAAAGTTTCATTTGGCTACTTTGCACTCTCGAGATAATCGTCACCATGTGCCAAATGCAATAGAAAAGCAATCTGAACACATTCGCGCATAAATGAAATGACCACAATTTTCTCCAAAACTATAACAGATGCAAACTTGTCCTGTGTGGTGGAGATGAGATTTGATAAAGAAAGTGGAAATCCAGTAAAAGTTTCATTTGGCTACTTTGCACTCTCGAGATAATCGTCACCATGTGCCAAATGCAATAGAAAAGCAATCTGAACACATTCGTGCATAAATGAAATGACCACAATTTTCTCCAAAACTATAACAGATGCATACTTGTCCTGTGTGGTGGAGATGAGATTTGATAAAGTAAGTGGAAATCCAGTAAAAGTTTCATTTGGCTACTTTGCACTCTCGAGATAATCGTCACCATGTGCCAAATGCAATAGAAAAGCATTCTGAACACATTCGCGCATAAATGAAATGACCACAATGTTCTCCAAAACTATAACAGATGAAAACTTGTCCTGTGTGGTGGAGATGAGATTTGATAAGGTAAGTGGAAATCCAGTAAAAGTTTCATTTGGCTACTTTGCACTCTCGAGATAATCGTCACCATGTGCCAAATGCAATAAAAAAAGCAATCTGAACACATTCGCGCATAAATGAAATGACCACAATTTTCTCCAAAACTATAACAGATGCAAACTTGTCCTGTGTGGTGGAGATGAGATTTGATAAAGTAAGTGGACATCCAGTAAAAGTTTCATTTGGCTACTTTGCACTCTCGAGATAATCGTCACCATGTGCCAAATGCAATAGAAAAGCAATCTGAACACATTCGCGCATAAATGAAATGACCACAATTTTCTCCAAAACTATAACAGATGCAAACTTGTCCTGTGTGGTGGAGATGAGATTTGATAAAGTAAGTGGAAATCCAGTAAAAGTTTTATTTGGCTACTTTGCACTCTCGAGATAATCGTCACCATGTGCCAAATGCAATAGAAAAGCAATCTGAACACATTCGCGCATAAATGAAATGACCACAATTTTCTCCAAAACTATAACAGATGCATACTTGTCCTATGTGGTGGAGATGAGATTTGATAAAGTAAGTGGAAATCCAGTAAAAGTTTCATTTGGCTACTTTGCACTCTCGAGATAATCGTCACCATGTGCCAAATGCAATAGAAAAGCAATCTGAACACATTCGCGCATAAATGAAATGACCACAATTTTCTCCAAAACTATAACAGATGCATACTTGTCCTGTGTGGTGGAGATGAGATTTGATAAAGTAAGTGGAAATCCAGTAAAAGTTTTATTTGGCTACTTTGCACTCTCAAAATAATCGTCACCATGTGCCAAATGCAATAGAAAAGCATTCTGAACACATTCGCGCATAAATGAAATGACCACAATTTTCTCCAAAACTATAACAGATGAAAACTTGTCCTGTGTGGTGGAGATGAGATTTGATAAGGTAAGTGGAAATCCAGTAAAAGCTTCATTTGGCTACTTTGCACTCTCGAGATAATCGTCACCATGTGCCAAATGCAATAGAAAAGCAATCTGAACACATTCGCGCATAAATGAAATGACCACAATTTTCTCCAAAACTATAACAGATGCAAACTTGTTCTGTGTGGTGGAGATGAGATTTGATAAAGTAAGTGGAAATCCAGTAAAAGTTTCATTTGGCTACTTTGCACTCTCGAGATTATCGTCACCATGTGCCAAATGCAATATAAAAGCAATCTGAACACATTCGCGCATAAATGAAATGACCACAATTTTCTCCAAAACTATAACAGATGCAAACTTGTCCTGTGTGGTGGAGATGAGATTTGATAAAGTAAGTGGAAATCCAGTAAAAGTTTCATTTGGCTACTTTGCACTCTCGAGATAATCGTCACCATGTGCCAAATGCAATAGAAAAGCAATCTGAACACATTCGCGCATAAATGAAATGACCACTATTTTCTCCAAAACTATAACAGATGCAAACTTGTCCTGTGTGGTGGAGATGAGATTTGATAAAGTAAGTGGAAATCCAGTAAAAGTTTCATTTGGCTACTTTGCACTCTCGAGATAATCGTTACCATGTGCCAAATGCAATAGAAAAGCAATCTGAACACATTCGCGCATAAATGAAATGACCACAATTTTCTCCAAAACTATAACAGATGCAAACTTGTCCTGTGTGGTGGAGATGAGATTTGATAAAGTAAGTGGAAATCCAGTAAAAGTTTAATTTGGCTACTTTGCACTCTCGAGATAATCGTCACCATGTGACAAATGCAATAGAAAAGCAATCTGAACACATTCGCGCATAAATGAAATGACCACAATTTTCTCCAAAACTATAACAGATGCAAACTTGTCCTGTGTGGTGGAGATGAGATTTGATAAAGTAAGTGGAAATCCAGTAAAAGTTTCATTTGGCTACTTTGCACTCTCGAGATAATCGTCACCATGTGCCAAACGCAATAGAAAAGCAATCTGAACACATTCGCGCATAAATGAAATGACCACAATTTTCTCCAAAACTATAACAGATGCATACTTGTCCTGTGTGGTGGAGATGAGATTTGATAAAGTAAGTGGAAATCCAGTAAAAGTTTCATTTGGCTACTTTGCACTCTCGAGATAATCGTCACCATGTGCCAAATGCAATAGAAAAGCAATCTGAACACATTCGTGCATAAATGAAATGACCACAATTTTCTCCAAAACTATAACAGATGCATACTTGTCCTGTGTGGTGGAGATGAGATTTGATAAAGTAAGTGGAAATCCAGTAAAAGTTTCATTTGGCTACTTTGCACTCTCGAGATAATCGTCACCATGTGCCAAATGCAATAGAAAAGCATTCTGAACACATTCGCGCATAAATGAAATGACCACAATGTTCTCCAAAACTATAACAGATGAAAACTTGTCCTGTGTGGTGGAGATGAGATTTGATAAGGTAAGTGGAAATCCAGTAAAAGTTTCATTTGGCTACTTTGCACTCTCGAGATAATCGTCACCATGTGCCAAATGCAATAAAAAAAGCAATCTGAACACATTCGCGCATAAATGAAATGACCACAATTTTCTCCAAAACTATAACAGATGCAAACTTGTCCTGTGTGGTGGAGATGAGATTTGATAAAGTAAGTGGACATCCAGTAAAAGTTTCATTTGGCTACTTTGCACTCTCGAGATAATCGTCACCATGTGCCAAATGCAATAGAAAAGCAATCTGAACACATTCGCGCATAAATGAAATAACCACAATTTTCTCCAAAACTATAACAGATGCAAACTTGTCCTGTGTGGTGGAGATGAGATTTGATAAAGTAAGTGGAAAACCAGTAAAAGTTTTATTTGGCTACTTTGCACTCTCGAGATAATCGTCACCATGTGCCAAATGCAATAGAAAAGCAATCTGAACACATTCGCGCATAAATGAAATGACCACAATTTTCTCCAAAACTATAACAGATGCATACTTGTCCTGTGTGGTGGAGATGAGATTTGATAAAGTAAGTGGAAATCCAGTAAAAGTTTCATTTGGCTACTTTGCACTCTCGAGATAATCGTCACCATGTGCCAAATGCAATAGAAAAGCAATCTGAACACATTCGCGCATAAATGAAATGACCACAATTTTCTCCAAAACTATAACAGATGCATACTTGTCCTGTGTGGTGGAGATGAGATTTGATAAAGTAAGTGGAAATCCAGTAAAAGTTTTATTTGGCTACTTTGCACTCTCAAAATAATCGTCACCATGTGCCAAATGCAATAGAAAAGCATTCTGAACACATTCGCGCATAAATGAAATGACCACAATTTTCTCCAAAACTATAACAGATGAAAACTTGTCCTGTGTGGTGGAGATGAGATTTGATAAGGTAAGTGGAAATCCAGTAAAAGCTTCATTTGGCTACTTTGCACTCTCGAGATAATCGTCACCATGTGCCAAATGCAATAGAAAAGCAATCTGAACACATTCGCGCATAAATGAAATGACCACAATTTTCTCCAAAACTATAACAGATGCAAACTTGTTCTGTGTGGTGGAGATGAGATTTGATAAAGTAAGTGGAAATCCAGTAAAAGTTTCATTTGGCTACTTTGCACTCTCGAGATTATCGTCACCATGTGCCAAATGCAATATAAAAGCAATCTGAACACATTCGCGCATAAATGAAATGACCACAATTTTCTCCAAAACTATAACAGATGCAAACTTGTCCTGTGTGGTGGAGATGAGATTTGATAAAGTAAGTGGAAATCCAGTAAAAGTTTCATTTGGCTACTTTGCACTCTCGAGATAATCGTCACCATGTGCCAAATGCAATAGAAAAGCAATCTGAACACATTCGCGCATAAATGAAATGACCACTATTTTCTCCAAAACTATAACAGATGCAAACTTGTCCTGTGTGGTGGAGATGAGATTTGATAAAGTAAGTGGAAATCCAGTAAAAGTTTCATTTGGCTACTTTGCACTCTCGAGATAATCGTCACCATGTGCCAAATGCAATAGAAAAGCAATCTGAACACATTCGCGCATAAATTAAATGACCACAATTTTCTCCAAAACTATAACAGATGCAAACTTGTCCTGTGTGGTGGAGATGAGATTTGATAAAGTAAGTGGAAATCCAGTAAAAGTTTCATTTGGCTACTTTGCACTCTCGAGATAATCGTCACCATGTGACAAATGCAATAGAAAAGCAATCTGAACACATTCGCGCATAAATGAAATGACCACAATTTTCTCCAAAACTATAACAGATGCAAACTTGTCCTGTGTGGTGGAGATGAGATTTGATAAAGTAAGTGGAAATCCAGTAAAAGTTTCATTTGGCTACTTTGCACTCTCGAGATAATCGTCACCATGTGCCAAACGCAATAGAAAAGCAATCTGAACACATTCGCGCATAAATGAAATGACCACAATTTTCTCCAAAACTATAACAGATGCATACTTGTCCTGTGTGGTGGAGAAGAGATTTGATAAAGTAAGTGGAAATCCAGTAAAAGTTTCATTTGGCTACTTTGCACTCTCGAGATAATCGTCACCATGTGCCAAATGCAATAGAAAAGCAATCTGAACACATTCGCGCATAAATGAAATGACCACAATTTTCTCCAAAACTATAACAGATGAAAACTTGTCCTGTGTGGTGGAGATGAGATTTGATAAGGTAAGTGGAAATCCAGTAAAAGTTTCATTTGGCTACTTTGCACTCTCGAGATAATCGTCACCATGTGCCAAATGCAATAAAAAAGCAATCTGAACACATTCGCGCATAAATGAAATGACCACAATTTTCTCCAAAACTATAACAGATGCAAACTTGTCCTGTGTGGTGGAGATGAGATTTGATAAAGTAAGTGGAAATCCAGTAAAAGTTTCATTTGGCTACTTTGCACTCTCGAGATAATCGTCACCATGTGCCAAATGCAAAAGAAAAGCAATCTGAACACATTCGCGCATAAATGAAATGACCACAATTTTCTCCAAAACTATAACAGATGCAAACTTGTCCTGTGTGGTGGAGATGAGATTTGATAAAGTAAGTGGAAATCCAGTAAAAGTTTCATTTGGCAACTTTGCACTCTCGAGATAATCGTCACCATGTGCCAAATGCAATAGAAAAGCAATCTGAACACATTCGCGCATAAATGAAATGACCACAATTTTCTCCAAAACTATAACATATGCAAACTTGTCCTGTGTGGTGGAGATGAGATTTGATAAAGTAAGTGGAAATCCAGTAAAAGTTTCATTTGGCTACTTTGCACTCTCGAGATAATCGTCACCATGTGCCAAATGCAATAGAAAAGCAATCTGAACACATTCGCGCATAAATGAAATGACCACAATTTTCTCCAAAACTATAACAGATGCATACTTGTCCTGTGTGGTGGAGATGAGATTTGATAAAGTAAGTGGAAATCCAGTAAAAGTTTCATTTGGCTACTTTGCACTCTCGAGATAATCGTCACCATGTGCCAAATGCAATAGAAAAGCAATCTGAACACATTCGCGCATAAATGAAATGACCACAATTTTCTCCAAAACTATAACAGATGCAAACTTGTCCTGTGTGGTGTAGATGAGATTTGATAAAGTAAGTGGAAATCCAGTAAAAGTTTCATTTGGCTACTTTGCACTCTCGAGATAATCGTCACCATGTGCCAAATGCAATAGAAAAGCAATCTGAACACATTCGCGCATAAATGAAATGACCACAATTTTCTCCAAAACTATAACAGATGCAAACTTGTCCTGTGTGGTGGAGATGAGATTTGATAAAGTAAGTGGAAATCCAGTAAAAGTTTCATTTGGCTACTTTGCACTCTCGAGATAATTGTCACCATGTGCCAAATGCAATAGAAAAGCAATCTGAACACATTCGCGCATAAATGAAATGACCACAATTTTCTCCAAAACTATAACAGATGCAAACTTGTCCTGTGTGGTGGAGATGAGATTTGATAAAGTAAGTGGAAATCCAGTAAAAGTTTCATTTGGCTACTTTGCACTCTCGAGATAATCGTCACCATGTGCCAAATGCAATAGAAAAGCAATCTGAACACATTCGCGCATAAATGAAATGACCACTATTTTCTCCAAAACTATAACAGATGCAAACTTGTCCTGTGTGGTGGAGATGATATTTGATTAAGTAAGTGGAAATCCAGTAAAAGTTTCATTTGGCTACTTTGCACTCTCGAGATATTCGTCACCATGTGCCAAATGCAATAGAAAAGCAATCTGAACACATTCGCGCATAAATGAAATGACCACAATTTTCTCCAAAACTATAACAGATGCAAACTTGTCCTGTGTGGTGGAGATGAGATTTGATAAAGTAAGTGGAAATCCAGTAAAAGTTTCATTTGGCTACTTTGCACTCTCGAGATAATCGTCACCATGTGCCAAATGCAATAAAAAAGCAATCTGAACACATTCGCGCATAAATGAAATGACCACAATTTTCTCCAAAACTATAACAGATGCAAACTTGTCCTGTGTGGTGGAGATGAGATTTGATAAAGTAAGTGGAAATCCAGTAAAAGTTTCATTTGGCTACTTTGCACTCTCGAGATAATCGTCACCATGTGCCAAATGCAATAGAAAAGCAATCTGAAAACATTCGCGCATAAATGAAATGACCACAATTTTCTCCAAAACTATAACAGATGCAAACTTGTCCTGTGTGGTGGAGATGAGATTTGATAAAGTAAGTGGAAATCCAGTAAAAGTTTCATTTGGCTACTTTGCACTCTCGAGATAATCGTCACCATGTGCCAAATGCAATAGAAAAGCAATCTGAACACATTCGCGCATAAATGAAATGACCACAATTTTCTCCAAAACTATAACAGATGCAAACTTGTCCTGTGTGGTGGAGATGAGATTTGATAAAGTAAGTGGAAATCCAGTAAAAGTTTCATTTGGCTACTTTGCACTCTCGAGATAATCGTCACCATGTGCCAAATGCAATAGAAAAGCAATCTGAACACATTCGCGCATAAATGAAATGACCACAATTTTCTCCAAAACTATAACAGATGCATACTTGTCCTGTGTGGTGGAGATGAGATTTGATAAAGTAAGTGGAAATCCAGTAAAAGTTTCATTTGGCTACTTTGCACTCTCGAGATAATCGTCACCATGTGCCAAATGCAATAGAAAAGCAATCTGAACACATTCGCGCATAAATGAAATGACCACAATTTTCTCCAAAACTATAACAGATGCAAACTTGTCCTGTGTGGTGGAGATGAGATTTGATAAAGTAAGTGGAAATCCAGTAAAAGTTTCATTTGGCTACTTTGCGCTCTCGAGATAATCGTCACCATGTGCCAAATGCAATAGAAAAGCATTCTGAACACATTCGCGCATAAATGAAATGACCACAATTTTCTCCAAAACTATAACAGATGAAAACTTGTCCTGTGTGGTGGAGATGAGATTTGATAAGGTAAGTTGAAATCCAGTAAAAGTTTCATTTGGCTACTTTGCACTCTCGAGATAATCGTCACCATGTGCCAAATGCAATAAAAAAGCAATCTGAACACATTCGCGCATAAATGAAATGACCACAATTTTCTCCAAAACTATAACAGATGCAAACTTGTCCTGTGTGGTGGAGATGAAATTTGATAAAGTAAGTGGACATCCAGTAAAAGTTTCATTTGGCTACTTTGCACTCTCGAGATAATCGTCACCATGTGCCAAATGCAATAGAAAAGCAATCTGAACACATTCGCGCATAAATGAAATGACCACAATTTTCTCCAAAACTATAACAGATGCAAACTTGTCCTGTGTGGTGGAGATGAGATTTGATAAAGTAAGTGGAAATCCAGTAAAAGTTTCATTTGGCTACTTTGCACTCTCGAGATAATTGTCACCATGTGCCAAATGCAATAGAAAAGCAATCTGAACACATTCGCGCATAAATGAAATGACCACAATTTTCTCCAAAACTATAACAGATGCAAACTTGTCCTGTGTGGTGGAGATGAGATTTGATAAAGTAAGTGGAAATCCAGTAAAAGTTTCATTTGGCTACTTTGCACTCTCGAGATAATCGTCACCATGTGCCAAATGCAATAGAAAAGCAATCTGAACACATTCGCGCATAAATGAAATGACCACAATTTTCTCCAAAACTATAACAGATGCAAACTTGTCCTGTGTGGTGGAGATGAGATTTGATAAAGTAAGTGGAAATCCAGTAAAAGTTTCATTTGGCTACTTTGCACTCTCGAGATAATCGTCACCATGTGCCAAATGCAATAGAAAAGCAATCTGAACACATTCGCGCATAAATGAAATGACCACAATTTTCTCCAAAACTATAACAGATGCAAACTTGTCCTGTGTGGTGGAGATGAGATTTGATAAAGTAAGTGGAAATCCAGTAAAAGTTTCATTTGGCTACTTTGCACTCTCGAGATAATCGTCACCATGTGCCAAATGCAATAGAAAAGCAATCTGAACACATTCGCGCATAAATGAAATGACCACAATTTTCTCCAAAACTATAACAGATGCAAACTTGTCCTGTGTGGTGGAGATGAGATTTGATAAAGTAAGTGGAAATCCAGTAAAAGTTTCATTTGGCTACTTTGCACTCTCGAGATAATCGTCACCATGTGCCAAATGCAATAGAAAAGCAATCTGAACACATTCGCGCATAAATGAAATGACCACAATTTTCTCCAAAACTATAACAGATGCAAACTTGTCCTGTGTGGTGGAGATGAGATTTGATAAAGTAAGTGGAAATCCAGTAAAAGTTTCATTTGGCTACTTTGCACTCTCGAGATAATCGTCACCATGTGCCAAATGCAATAGAAAAGCAATCTGAACACATTCGCGCATAAATGAAATGACCACAATTTTCTCCAAAACTATAACAGATGCAAACTTGTCCTGTGTGGTGGAGATGAGATTTGAAAAAATAAGTGGAAATCCAGTAAAAATTTCATTTGGCTACTTTGCACTCTCGAGATAATCGTCACCATGTGCCAAATGCAATAGAAAAGCAATCTGAACACATTCGCGCATAAATAAAATGACCACAATTTTCTCCAAAACTATAACAGATGCAAACTTGTCCTGTGTGGTGGAGATGAGATTTGATAAAGTAAGTGGAAATCCAGTAAACGTTTCATTTGGCTACTTTGCACTCTCGAGATAATCGTCACCATGTGCCAAATGCAATAGAAAAGCAATCTGAACACATTCGCGCATAAATGAAATGACCACAATTTTCTCCAAAACTATAACAGATGCAAACTTCTCCTGCGTGGTGGAGATGAGATTTGATAAAGTAAGTGGAAAAACAGTAAACGTTTCATTTGGCTACTTTGCACTCTCGAGATAATCGTCACCATGTGCCAAATGCAATAGAAAAGCAATCTGAACACATTCGTGCATAAATGAAATGACCACAATTTTCTCCAAAACTATAACAGATGCAAACTTGTCCTGTGTGGTGGAGATGAGATTTGATAAAGTAAGTGGAAATCCAGTAAAAGTTTCATTTGGCTACTTTGCACTCTCGAGATAATCGTCACCATGTGCCAAATGCAATAGAAAAGCAATCTGAACACATTCGCGCATAAATGAAATGACCACAATTTTCTCCAAAACTATAACAGATGCAAACTTGTCCTGTGTGGTGGAGATGAGATTTGATAAAGTAAGTGGAAATCCAGTAAAAGTTTCATTTGGCTACTTTGCACTCTCGAGATAATCGTCACCATGTGCCAAATGCAATAGAAAAGCAATCTGAACACATTCGCGCATAAATGAAATGACCACAATTTTCTCCAAAACTATAACAGATGCAAACTTGTCCTGTGTGGTGATGAGATTTGATAAAGTAAGTGGAAATCCAGTAAAAGTTTCATTTGGCTACTTTGCACTCTCGAGATAATTGTCACCATGTGCCAAATGCAATAGAAAAGCAATCTGAACACATTCGCGCATAAATGAAATGACCACAATTTTCTCCAAAACTATAACAGATGCAAACTTGTCCTGTGTGGTGGAGATTAGATTTGATAAAGTAAGTGGAAATCCAGTAAAAGTTTCATTTGGCTACTTTGCACTCTCGAGATAATCGTCACCATGTGCCAAATGCAATAGAAAAGCAATCTGAACACATTCGCGCATAAATGAAATGACCACAATTTTCTCCAAAACTATAACAGATGCAAACTTGTCCTGTGTGGTGGAGATGAGATTTGATAAAGTAAGTGGAAATCCAGTAAAAGTTTCATTTGGCTACTTTGCACTCTCGAGATAATCGTCACCATGTGCCAAATGCAATAGAAAAGCAATCTGAACACATTCGCGCATAAATGAAATGACCACAATTTTCTCCAAAACTATAACAGATGCAAACTTGTCCTGTGTGGTGGAGATGAGATTTGAAAAAATAAGTGGAAATCCAGTAAAAATTTCATTTGGCTACTTTGCACTCTCGAGATAATCGTCACCATGTGCCAAATGCAATAGAAAAGCAATCTGAACACATTCGCGCATAAATAAAATGACCACAATTTTCTCCAAAACTATAACAGATGCAAACTTGTCCTGTGTGGTGGAGATGAGATTTGATTAAGTAAGTGGAAATCCAGTAAACGTTTCATTTGGCTACTTTGCACTCTCGAGATAATCGTCACCATGTGCCAAATGCAATAGAAAAGCAATCTGAACACATTCGCGCATAAATGAAATGACCACAATTTTCTCCAAAACTATAACAGATGCAAACTTCTCCTGCGTGGTGGAGATGAGATTTGATAAAGTAAGTGGAAATCCAGTAAACGTTTCATTTGGCTACTTTGCACTCTCGAGATAATCGTCACCATGTGCCAAATGCAATAGAAAAGCAATCTGAACACATTCGTGCATAAATGAAATGACCACAATTTTCTCCAAAACTATAACAGATGCAAACTTGTCCTGTGTGGTGGAGATGAGATTTGATAAAGTAAGTGGAAATCCAGTAAAAGTTTCATTTGGCTACTTTGCACTCTCGAGATAATCGTCACCATGTGCCAAATGCAATAGAAAAGCAATCTGAACACATTCGCGCATAAATGAAATGACCACAATTTTCTCCAAAACTATAACAGATGCAAACTTGTCCTGTGTGGTGGAGATGAGATTTGATAAAGTAAGTGGAAATCCAGTAAAAGTTTCATTTGGCTACTTTGCACTCTCGAGATAATCGTCACCATGTGCCAAATGCAATAGAAAAGCAATCTGAACACATTCGCGCATAAATGAAATGACCACAATTTTCTCCAAAACTATAACAGATGCAAACTTGTCCTGTGTGGTGATGAGATTTGATAAAGTAAGTGGAAATCCAGTAAAAGTTTCATTTGGCTACTTTGCACTCTCGAGATAATTGTCACCATGTGCCAAATGCAATAGAAAAGCAATCTGAACACATTCGCGCATAAATGAAATGACCACAATTTTCTCCAAAACTATAACAGATGCAAACTTGTCCTGTGTGGTGGAGATTAGATTTGATAAAGTAAGTGGAAATCCAGTAAAAGTTTCATTTGGCTACTTTGCACTCTCGAGATAATCGTCACCATGTGCCAAATGCAATAGAAAAGCAATCTGAACACATTCGCGCATAAATGAAATGACCACAATTTTCTCCAAAACTATAACAGATGCAAACTTGTCCTGTGTGGTGGAGATGAGATTTGATAAAGTAAGTGGAAATCCAGTAAAAGTTTCATTTGGCTACTTTGCACTCTCGAGATAATCGTCACCATGTGCCAAATGCAATAGAAAAGCAATCTGAACACATTCGCGCATAAATAAAAATAACCACAATTTTCTCCAAAACTATAACAGATTTAAACTTGTCCTGTGTGGTGGAGATGAGATTTGATAAAGTAAGTGGAAATCCAGTAAAAGTTTCATTTGGCTACTTTGCACTCTCGAGATATTCGTCACCATGTGCCAAATGCAATATAAAAGCAATCTGAACACATTCGCGCATAAATGAAATGACCACAATTTTCTTCAAAACTATAACAGATGCAAACTTGTCCTGTGTGGTGGAGATGAGATTTGATAAAGTAAGTGGAAATCCAGTAAAAGTTTCATTTGGCTACTTTGCACTCTCGAGATAATCGTCACCATGTGCCAAATGCAATAGAAAAGCAATCTGAACACATTCGCGCATAAATGAAATGACCACAATTTTCTCCAAAACTATAACAGATGCAAACTTGTCCTGTGTGGTGGAGATGAGATTTGATAAAGTAAGTGGAAATCCAGTTAAAGTTGCATTTGGCTACTTTGCACTCTCGAGATAATCGTCACCATGTGCCAAATGCAATAGAAAAGCAATCTGAACACATTCGCGCATAAATGAAATGACCACAATTTTCTCCAAAACTATAACAGATGCAAACTTGTCCTGTGTGGTGGAGATGAGATTTGATAAAGTAAGTGGAAATCCAGTAAAAGTTTCATTTGGCTACTTTGCACTCTCGAGATAATTGTCACCATCTGCCAAATGCAATAGAAAAGCAATCTGAACACATTCGCGCATAAATGAAATGACCACAATTTTCTCCAAAACTATAACAGATGCAAACTTGTCCTGTGTGGTGGAGATTAGATTTGATAAAGTAAGTGGAAATCCAGTAAAAGTTTCATTTGGCTACTTTGCACTCTCGAGATAATCGTCACCATGTGCCAAATGCAATAGAAAAGCAATCTGAACACATTCGCGCATAAATGAAATGACCACAATTTTCTCCAAAACTATAACAGATGCAAACTTGTCCTGTGTGGTGGAGATGAGATTTGATAAAGTAAGTGGAAATCCAGTAAAAGTTTCATTTGGCTACTTTGCACTCTCGAGATAATCGTCACCATGTGCCAAATGCAATAGAAAAGCAATCTGAACACATTCGCGCATAAATAAAAATAACCACAATTTTCTCCAAAACTATAACAGATTTAAACTTGTCCTGTGTGGTGGAGATGAGATTTGATAAAGTAAGTGGAAATCCAGTAAAAGTTTCATTTGGCTACTTTGCACTCTCGAGATATTCGTCACCATGTGCCAAATGCAATATAAAAGCAATCTGAACACATTCGCGCATAAATGAAATGACCACAATTTTCTTCAAAACTATAACAGATGCAAACTTGTCCTGTGTGGTGGAGATGAGATTTGATAAAGTAAGTGGAAATCCAGTAAAAGTTTCATTTGGCTACTTTGCACTCTCGAGATAATCGTCACCATGTGCCAAATGCAATAGAAAAGCAATCTGAACACATTCGCGCATAAATGAAATGACCACAATTTTCTCCAAAACTATAACAGATGCAAACTTGTCCTGTGTGGTGGAGATGAGATTTGATAAAGTAAGTGGAAATCCAGTTAAAGTTGCATTTGGCTACTTTGCACTCTCGAGATAATCGTCACCATGTGCCAAATGCAATAGAAAAGCAATCTGAACACATTCGCGCATAAATGAAATGACCACAATTTTCTCCAAAACTATAACAGATGCAAACTTGTCCTGTGTGGTGGAGATGAGATTTGATAAAGTAAGTGGAAATCCAGTAAAAGTTTCATTTGGCTACTTTGCACTCTCGAGATAATTGTCACCATGTGCCAAATGCAATAGAAAAGCAATCTGAACACATTCGCGCATAAATGAAATGACCACAATTTTCTCCAAAACTATAACAGATGCAAACTTGTCCTGTGTGGTGGAGATGAGATTTGATAAAGTAAGTGGAAATCCAGTAAAAGTTTCATTTGGCTACTTTGCACTCTCGAGATAATCGTCACCATGTGCCAAATGCAATAGAAAAGCAATCTGAACACATTCGCGCATAAATGAAATGACCACAATTTTCTCCAAAACTATAACAGATGCAAACTTGTCCTGTGTGGTGGAGATGAGATTTGATAAAGTAAGTGGAAATCCAGTAAAAGTTTCATTTGGCTACTTTGCACTCTCGAGATAATCGTCACCATGTGCCAAATGCAATAGAAAAGCAATCTGAACACATTCGCGCATAAATGAAATGACCACAATTTTCTCCAAAACTATAACAGATGCAAACTTGTCCTGTGTGGTGGAGATGAGATTTGATAAAGTAAGTGGAAATCCAGTAAAAGTTTCATTTGGCTACTTTGCACTCTCGAGATAATCGTCACCATGTTCCAAATGCAATAGAAAAGCAATCTGAACACATTCGCGCATAAATGAAATGACCACAATTTTCTCCAAAACTATAACAGATGCAAACTTGTCCTGTGTGGTGGAGATGAGATTTGATAAAGTAAGTAAAAATCCAGTAAAAGTTTCATTTGGCTACTTTGCACTCTCGAGATAATCGTCACCATGTGCCAAATGCAATAGAAAAGCAATCTGAACACATTCGCGCATAAATGAAATGACCACAATTTTTTCCAAAACTATAACAGATGCAAACTTGTCCTGTGTGGTGGAGATGAGATTTGATAAAGTAAGTGGAAATCCAGTAAAAGTTTCACTTGGCTACTTTGCACTCTCGAGATAATCGTCACCATGTGCCAAATGCAATAGAAAAGCAATCTGAACACATTCGCGCATAAATGAAATGACCACAATTTTCTCCAAAACTATAACAGATGCAAACTTGTCCTGTGTGGTGGAGATGAGATTTGATAAAGTAAGTGGAAATCCAATAAAAGTTTCATTTGGCTACTTTGCACTCTCGAGATAATCGTCACCATGTGCCAAATGCAATAGAAAAGCAATCTGAACACATTCGCGCATAAATGAAATGACCACGATTTTCTCCAAAACTATAACAGATGCAAACTTGTCCTGTGTGGTGGAGATGATATTTGATTAAGTAAGTGGAAATCCAGTAAAAGTTTCATTTGGCTACTTTGCACTCTCGAGATATTCGTCACCATGTGCCAAATGCAATAGAAAAGCAATCTGAACACATTCGCGCATAAATGAAATGACCACAATTTTCTCCAAAACTATAACAGATGCAAACTTGTCCTGTGTGGTGGAGATGAGATTTGATAAAGTAAGTGGAAATCCAGTAAAAGTTTCATTTGGCAACTTTGCACTCTCGAGATAATCGTCACCATGTGCCAAATGCAATAGAAAAGCAATCTGAACACATTCGCGCATAAATGAAATGACCACAATTTTCTCCAAAACTATAACATATGCAAACTTGTCCTGTGTGGTGGAGATGAGATTTGATAAAGTAAGTGGAAATCCAGTAAAAGTTTCATTTGGCTACTTTGCACTCTCGAGATAATCGTCACCATGTGCCAAATGCAATAGAAAAGCAATCTGAACACATTCGCGCATAAATGAAATGACCACAATTTTCTCCAAAACTATAACAGATGCAAACTTGTCCTGTGTGGTGGAGATGAGATTTGATAAAGTAAGTGGAAATCCAGTAAAAGTTTCATTTGGCTACTTTGCACTCTCGAGATAATCGTCACCATGTGCCAAATGCAATAGAAAAGCAATCTGAACACATTCGCGCATAAATGAAATGACCACAATTTTCTCCAAAACTATAACAGATGCAAACTTGTCCTGTGTGGTGGAGATGAGATTTGATAAAGTAAGTGGAAATCCAGTAAAAGTTTCATTTGGCTACTTTGCACTCTCGAGATAATTGTCACCATGTGCCAAATGCAATAGAAAAGCAATCTGAACACATTCGCGCATAAATGAAATGACCACAATTTTCTCCAAAACTATAACAGATGCAAACTTGTCCTGTGTGGTGGAGATGAGATTTGATAAAGTAAGTGGAAATCCAGTAAAAGTTTCATTTGGCTACTTTGCACTCTCGAGATAATCGTCACCATGTGCCAAATGCAATAGAAAAGCAATCTGAACACATTCGCGCATAAATGAAATGACCACTATTTTCTCCAAAACTATAACAGATGCAAACTTGTCCTGTGTGGTGGAGATGAGATTTGATAAAGTAAGTGGAAATCCAGTAAAAGTTTCATTTGGCTACTTTGCACTCTCGAGATAATCGTCACCATGTGCCAAATGCAATAGAAAAGCAATCTGAACACATTCGCGCATAAATGAAATGACCACAATTTTCTCCAAAACTATAACAGATGCAAACTTGTCCTGTGTGGTGGAGATGAGATTTGATAAAGTAAGTGGAAATCCAGTAAAAGTTTCATTTGGCTACTTTGCACTCTCGAGATAATCGTCACCATGTGCCAAATGCAATAAAAAAGCAATCTGAACACATTCGCGCATAAATGAAATGACCACAATTTTCTCCAAAACTATAACAGATGCAAACTTGTCCTGTGTGGTGGAGATGAGATTTGATAAAGTAAGTGGAAATCCAGTAAAAGTTTCATTTGGCTACTTTGCACTCTCGAGATAATCGTCACCATGTGCCAAATGCAATAGAAAAGCAATCTGAACACATTCGCGCATAAATGAAATGACCACAATTTTCTCCAAAACTATAACAGATGCAAACTTGTCCTGTGTGGTGGAGATGAGATTTGATAAAGTAAGTGGAAATCCAGTAAAAGTTTCATTTGGCTACTTTGCACTCTCGAGATAATCGTCACCATGTGCCAAATGCAATAGAAAAGCAATCTGAACACATTCGCGCATAAATGAAATGACCACAATTTTCTCCAAAACTATAACAGATGCAAACTTGTCCTGTGTGGTGGAGATGAGATTTGATAAAGTAAGTGGAAATCCAGTAAAACTTTCATTTGGCTACTTTGCACTCTCGAGATAATCGTCACCATGTGCCAAATGCAATAGAAAAGCAATCTGAACACATTCGCGCATAAATGAAATGACCACAATTTTCTCCAAAACTATAACAGATGCAAACTTGTCCTGTGTGGTGGAGATGAGATTTGATAAAGTAAGTAGAAATCCAGTAAAAGTTTCATTTGGCAACTTTGCACTCTCGAGATAATCGTCACCATGTGCCAAATGCAATAGAAAAGCAATCTGAACACATTCGCGCATAAATGAAATGACCACAATTTTCTCCAAAACTATAACATATGCAAACTTGTCCTGTGTGGTGGAGATGAGATTTGATAAAGTAAGTGGAAATCCAGTAAAAGTTTCATTTGGCTACTTTGCACTCTCGAGATAATCGTCACCATGTGCCAAATGCAATAGAAAAGCAATCTGAACACATTCGCGCATAAATGAAATGACCACAATTTTCTCCAAAACTATAACAGATGCAAACTTGTCCTGTGTGGTGGAGATGAGATTTGATAAAGTAAGTGGAAATCCAGTAAAAGTTTCATTTGGCTACTTTGCACTCTCGAGATAATCGTCACCATGTGCCAAATGCAATAGAAAAGCAATCTGAACACATTCGCGCATAAATGAAATGACCACAATTTTCTCCAAAACTATAACAGATGCAAACTTGTCCTGTGTGGTGGAGATGAGATTTGATAAAGTAAGTGGAAATCCAGTAAAAGTTTCATTTGGCTACTTTGCACTCTCGAGATAATTGTCACCATGTGCCAAATGCAATAGAAAAGCAATCTGAACACATTCGCGCATAAATGAAATGACCACAATTTTCTCCAAAACTATAACAGATGCAAACTTGTCCTGTGTGGTGGAGATGAGATTTGATAAAGTAAGTGGAAATCCAGTAAAAGTTTCATTTGGCTACTTTGCACTCTCGAGATAATCGTCACCATGTGCCAAATGCAATAGAAAAGCAATCTGAACACATTCGCGCATAAATGAAATGACCACTATTTTCTCCAAAACTATAACAGATGCAAACTTGTCCTGTGTGGTGGAGATGAGATTTGATAAAGTAAGTGGAAATCCAGTAAAAGTTTCATTTGGCTACTTTGCACTCTCGAGATAATCGTCACCATGTGCCAAATGCAATAGAAAAGCAATCTGAACACATTCGCGCATAAATGAAATGACCACAATTTTCTCCAAAACTATAACAGATGCAAACTTGTCCTGTGTGGTGGAGATGAGATTTGATAAAGTAAGTGGAAATCCAGTAAAAGTTTCATTTGGCTACTTTGCACTCTCGAGATAATTGGCACCATGTGCCAAATGCAATAGAAAAGCAATCTGAACACATTCACGCATAAATGAAATGACCACAATTTTCTCCAAAACTATAACAGATGCAAACTTGTCCTGTGTGGTGGAGATGAGATTTGATAAAGTAAGTGGAAATCCAGTAAAAGTTTCATTTGGCTACTTTGCACTCTCGAGATAATCGTCACCATGTGCCAAATGCAATAGAAAAGCAATCTGAACACATTCGCGCATAAATGAAATGACCACAATTTTCTCCAAAACTATAACAGATGCAAACTTGTCCTGTGTGGTGGAGATGAGATTTGATAAAGTAAGTGGAAATCCAGTAAAAGTTTCATTTGGCTACTTTGCACTCTCGAGATAATCGTCACCATGTGCCAAATGCAATAGAAAAGCAATCTGAACACATTCGCGCATAAATGAAATGACCACAATTTTCTCCAAAACTATAACAGATGCAAACTTGTCCTGTGTGGTGGAGATGAGATTTGATAAAGTAAGTGGAAATCCAGTAAAAGTTTCATTTGGCAACTTTGCACTCTCGAGATAATCGTCACCATGTGCCAAATGCAATAGAAAAGCAATCTGAACACATTCGCGCATAAATGAAATGACCACAATTTTCTCCAAAACTATAACATATGCAAACTTGTCCTGTGTGGTGGAGATGAGATTTGATAAAGTAAGTGGAAATCCAGTAAAAGTTTCATTTGGCTACTTTGCACTCTCGAGATAATCGTCACCATGTGCCAAATGCAATAGAAAAGCAATCTGAACACATTCGCGCATAAATGAAATGACCACAATTTTCTCCAAAACTATAACAGATGCAAACTTGTCCTGTGTGGTGGAGATGAGATTTGATAAAGTAAGTGGAAATCCAGTAAAAGTTTCATTTGGCTACTTTGCACTCTCGAGATAATCGTCACCATGTGCCAAATGCAATAGAAAAGCAATCTGAACACATTCGCGCATAAATGAAATGACCACAATTTTCTCCAAAACTATAACAGATGCAAACTTGTCCTGTGTGGTGGAGATGAGATTTGATAAAGTAAGTGGAAATCCAGTAAAAGTTTCATTTGGCTACTTTGCACTCTCGAGATAATTGTCACCATGTGCCAAATGCAATAGAAAAGCAATCTGAACACATTCGCGCATAAATGAAATGACCACAATTTTCTCCAAAACTATAACAGATGCAAACTTGTCCTGTGTGGTGGAGATGAGATTTGATAAAGTAAGTGGAAATCCAGTAAAAGTTTCATTTGGCTACTTTGCACTCTCGAGATAATCGTCACCATGTGCCAAATGCAATAGAAAAGCAATCTGAACACATTCGCGCATAAATGAAATGACCACTATTTTCTCCAAAACTATAACAGATGCAAACTTGTCCTGTGTGGTGGAGATGAGATTTGATAAAGTAAGTGGAAATCCAGTAAAAGTTTCATTTGGCTACTTTGCACTCTCGAGATAATCGTCACCATGTGCCAAATGCAATAGAAAAGCAATCTGAACACATTCGCGCATAAATGAAATGACCACAATTTTCTCCAAAACTATAACAGATGCAAACTTGTCCTGTGTGGTGGAGATGAGATTTGATAAAGTAAGTGGAAATCCAGTAAAAGTTTCATTTGGCTACTTTGCACTCTCGAGATAATCGTCACCATGTGCCAAATGCAATAAAAAAGCAATCTGAACACATTCGCGCATAAATGAAATGACCACAATTTTCTCCAAAACTATAACAGATGCAAACTTGTCCTGTGTGGTGGAGATGAGATTTGATAAAGTAAGTGGAAATCCAGTAAAAGTTTCATTTGGCTACTTTGCACTCTCGAGATAATCGTCACCATGTGCCAAATGCAATAGAAAAGCAATCTGAACACATTCGCGCATAAATGAAATGACCACAATTTTCTCCAAAACTATAACAGATGCAAACTTGTCCTGTGTGGTGGAGATGAGATTTGATAAAGTAAGTGGAAATCCAGTAAAAGTTTCATTTGGCTACTTTGCACTCTCGAGATAATCGTCACCATGTGCCAAATGCAATAGAAAAGCAATCTGAACACATTCGCGCATAAATGAAATGACCACAATTTTCTCCAAAACTATAACAGATGCAAACTTGTCCTGTGTGGTGGAGATGAGATTTGATAAAGTAAGTGGAAATCCAGTAAAAGTTTCATTTGGCTACTTTGCACTCTCGAGATAATCGTCACCATGTGCCAAATGCAATAGAAAAGCAATCTGAACACATTCGCGCATAAATGAAATGACCACAATTTTCTCCAAAACTATAACAGATGCAAACTTGTCCTGTGTGGTGGAGATGAGATTTGATAAAGTAAGTGGAAATCCAGTAAGTTTCATGTGGCTACTTTGCACTCTCGAGATAATCGTCACCATGTGCCAAATGCAATAGAAAAGCAATCTGAACACATTCGCGCATAAATGAAATGACCACAATTTTCTCCAAAACTATAACAGATGCATACTTGTCCTGTGTGGTGGAGATGAGATTTGATAAAGTAAGTGGAAATCCAGTAAAAGTTTCATTTGGCTACTTTGCACTCTCGAGATAATCGTCACCATGTGCCAAATGCAATAGAAAAGCAATCTGAACACATTCGCGCATAAATGAAATGACCACAATTTTCTCCAAAACTATAACAGATGCAAACTTGTCCTGTGTGGTGGAGATGAGATTTGATAAGGTAAGTGGAAATCCAGTAAAAGTTTCATTTGGCTACTTTGCACTCTCGAGATAATCGTCACCATGTGCCAAATGCAATAAAAAAGCAATCTGAACACATTCGCGCATAAATGAAATGACCACAATTTTCTCCAAAACTATAACAGATGCAAACTTGTCCTGTGTGGTGGAGATGAGATTTGATAAAGTAAGTGGACATCCAGTAAAAGTTTCATTTGGCTACTTTGCACTCTCGAGATAATCGTCACCATGTGCCAAATGCAATAGAAAAGCAATCTGAACACATTCGCGCATAAATGAAATGACCACAATTTTCTCCAAAACTATAACAGATGCAAACTTGTTCTGTGTGGTGGAGATGAGATTTGATAAAGTAAGTGGAAATCCAGTAAAAGTTTCATTTGGCTACTTTGCACTCTCGAGATTATCGTCACCATGTGCCAAATGCAATATAAAAGCAATCTGAACACATTCGCGCATAAATGAAATGACCACAATTTTCTCCAAAACTATAACAGATGCAAACTTGTCCTGTGTGGTGGAGATGAGATTTGATAAAGTAAGTGGAAATCCAGTAAAAGTTTCATTTGGCTACTTTGCACTCTCGAGATAATCGTCACCATGTGCCAAATTCAATAAAAAAGCAATCTGAACACATTCGCGCATAAATGAAATGACCACAATTTTCTCCAAAACTATAACAGATGCAAACTTGTCCTGTGTGGTGGAGATGAGATTTGATAAAGTAAGTGGAAATCCAGTAAAAGTTTCATTTGGCTACTTTGCACTCTCGAGATAATCGTCACCATGTGCCAAATGCAATAGAAAAGCAATCTGAACACATTCGCGCATAAATGAAATGACCACAATTTTCTCCAAAACTATAACAGATGCAAACTTGTCCTGTGTGGTGGAGATGAGATTTGATAAAGTAAGTGGAAATCCAGTAAAAGTTTCATTTGGCTACTTTGCACTCTCGAGATAATCGTCACCATGTGCCAAATGCAATAGAAAAGCAATCTGAACACATTCGCGCATAAATGAAATGACCACAATTTTCTCCAAAACTATAACAGATGCAAACTTGTCCTGTGTGGTGGAGATGAGATTTGATAAAGTAAGTGGAAATCCAGTAAAAGTTTCATTTGGCTACTTTGCACTCTCGAGATAATCGTCACCATGTGCCAAATGCAATAGAAAAGCAATCTGAACACATTCGCGCATAAATGAAATGACCACAATTTTCTCCAAAACTATAACAGATGCAAACTTGTCCTGTGTGGTGGAGATGAGATTTGATAAAGTAAGTGGAAATCCAGTAAGTTTCATGTGGCTACTTTGCACTCTCGAGATAATCGTCACCATGTGCCAAATGCAATAGAAAAGCAATCTGAACACATTCGCGCATAAATGAAATGACCACAATTTTCTCCAAAACTATAACAGATGCATACTTGTCCTGTGTGGTGGAGATGAGATTTGATAAAGTAAGTGGAAATCCAGTAAAAGTTTCATTTGGCTACTTTGCACTCTCGAGATAATCGTCACCATGTGCCAAATGCAATAGAAAAGCAATCTGAACACATTCGCGCATAAATGAAATGACCACAATTTTCTCCAAAACTATAACAGATGCAAACTTGTCCTGTGTGGTGGAGATGAGATTTGATAAGGTAAGTGGAAATCCAGTAAAAGTTTCATTTGGCTACTTTGCACTCTCGAGATAATCGTCACCATGTGCCAAATGCAATAAAAAAGCAATCTGAACACATTCGCGCATAAATGAAATGACCACAATTTTCTCCAAAACTATAACAGATGCAAACTTGTCCTGTGTGGTGGAGATGAGATTTGATAAAGTAAGTGGACATCCAGTAAAAGTTTCATTTGGCTAATTTGCACTCTCGAGATAATCGTCACCATGTGCCAAATGCAATAGAAAAGCAATCTGAACACATTCGCGCATAAATGAAATGACCACAATTTTCTCCAAAACTATAACAGATGCATACTTCTCCTGTGTGGTGGAGATGAGATTTGATAAAGTAAGTGGAAATCCAGTAAAAGTTTCATTTGGCTACTTTGCACTCTCGAGATAATCGTCACCATGTGCCAAATGCAATAGAAAAGCAATCTGAACACATTCGCGCATAAATGAAATGACCACAATTTTCTCCAAAACTATAACAGATGCATACTTGTCCTGTGTGGTGGAGATGAGATTTGATAAAGTAAGTGGAAATCCAGTAAAAGTTTCATTTGGCTACTTTGCACTCTCGAGATAATCGTCACCATGTGCCAAATGCAATAGAAAAGCAATCTGAACACATTCGCGCATAAATGAAATGACCACTATTTTCTCCACAACTATAACAGATGCAAACTTGTCCTGTGTGGTGGAGATGAGATTTGATAAAGTAAGTGGAAATCCAGTAAAAGTTTCATTTGGCTACTTTGCACTCACGAGATAATCGTCACCATGTGCCAAATGCAATAGAAAAGCAATCTGAACACATTCGCGCATAAATGAAATGACCACAATTTTCTCCAAAACTATAACAGATGCAAACTTGTCCTGTGTGGTGGAGATGAGATTTGATAAAGTAAGTGGAAATCCAGTAAAAGTTTCATTTGGCTACTTTGCACTCTCGAGATAATCGTCACCATGTGCCAAATGCAATAGAAAAGCAATCTGAACACATTCGCGCATAAATGAAATGACCACAATTTTCTCCAAAACTATAACAGATGCATACTTGTCCTGTGTGGTGGAGATGAGATTTGATAAAGTAAGTGGAAATCCAGTAAAAGTTTCATTTGGCTACTTTGCACTCTCGAGATAATCGTCACCATGTGCCAAATGCAATAGAAAAGCAATCTGAACACATTCGCGCATAAATGAAATGACCACAATTTTCTCCAAAACTATAACAGATGCAAACTTCTCCTGTGTGGTGGAGATGAGATTTGATAAAGTAAGTGGAAATCCAGTAAAAGTTTCATTTGGCTACTTTGCACTCTCGAGATAATCGTCACCATGTGCCAAATGCAATAGAAAAGCAATCTGAACACATTTGCGCATAAATGAAATGACCACAATTTTCTCCAAAACTATAACAGATGCATACTTGTCCTGTGTGGTGGAGATGAGATTTGATAAAGTAAGTGGAAATCCAGTAAAAGTTTCATTTGGCTACTTTGCACTCTCGAGATAATCGTCACCAAGTGCCAAATGCAATAGAAAAGCAATCTGAACACATTCGCGCATAAATGAAATGACCACAATTTTCTCCAAAACTATAACAGATGCAAACTTGTCCTGTGTGGTGGAGATGAGATTTGATAAAGTAAGTGGAAATCCAGTAAAAGTTTCATTTGGCTACTTTGCACTCTCGAGATAATCGTCACCATGTGCCAAATGCAATAGAAAAGCAATCTGAACACATTCGCGCATAAATGAAATGACCACAATTTTCTCCAAAACTATAACAGATGCAAACTTGTCCTGTGTGGTGGAGATGAGATTTGATAAAGTAAGTGGAAATCCAGTAAAAGTTTCATTTGGCTACTTTGCACTCTCGAGATAATTGTCACCATGTGCCAAATGCAATAGAAAAGCAATCTGAAAACATTCGCGCATAAATGAAATGACCACAATTTTCTCCAAAACTATAACAGATGCAAACTTGTCCTGTGTGGTGGAGATGAGATTTGATAAAGTAAGTGGAAATCCAGTAAAAGTTTCATTTGGCTACTTTGCACTCTCGAGATAATCGTCACCATGTGCCAAATGCAATAGAAAAGCAATCTGAACACATTCGCGCATAAATGAAATGACCACTATTTTCTCCAAAACTATAACAGATGCAAACTTGTCCTGTGTGGTGGAGATGAGATTTGATAAAGTAAGTGGAAATCCAGTAAAAGTTTCATTTGGCTACTTTGCACTCTCGAGATAATCGTCACCATGTGCCAAATGCAATAGAAAAGCAATCTGAACACATTCGCGCATAAATGAAATGACCACAATTTTCTCCAAAACTATAACAGATGCAAACTTGTCCTGTGTGGTGGAGATGAGATTTGATAAAGAAAGTGGAAATCCAGTAAAAGTTTCATTTGGCTACTTTGCACTCTCGAGATAATCGTCACCATGTGCCAAATGCAATAGAAAAGCAATCTGAACACATTCGTGCATAAATGAAATGACCACAATTTTCTCCAAAACTATAACAGATGCATACTTGTCCTGTGTGGTGGAGATGAGATTTGATAAAGTAAGTGGAAATCCAGTAAAAGTTTCATTTGGCTACTTTGCACTCTCGAGATAATCGTCACCATGTGCCAAATGCAATAGAAAAGCATTCTGAACACATTCGCGCATAAATGAAATGACCACAATGTTCTCCAAAACTATAACAGATGAAAACTTGTCCTGTGTGGTGGAGATGAGATTTGATAAGGTAAGTGGAAATCCAGTAAAAGTTTCATTTGGCTACTTTGCACTCTCGAGATAATCGTCACCATGTGCCAAATGCAATAAAAAAAGCAATCTGAACACATTCGCGCATAAATGAAATGACCACAATTTTCTCCAAAACTATAACAGATGCAAACTTGTCCTGTGTGGTGGAGATGAGATTTGATAAAGTAAGTGGACATCCAGTAAAAGTTTCATTTGGCTACTTTGCACTCTCGAGATAATCGTCACCATGTGCCAAATGCAATAGAAAAGCAATCTGAACACATTCGCGCATAAATGAAATGACCACAATTTTCTCCAAAACTATAACAGATGCAAACTTGTCCTGTGTGGTGGAGATGAGATTTGATAAAGTAAGTGGAAATCCAGTAAAAGTTTTATTTGGCTACTTTGCACTCTCGAGATAATCGTCACCATGTGCCAAATGCAATAGAAAAGCAATCTGAACACATTCGCGCATAAATGAAATGACCACAATTTTCTCCAAAACTATAACAGATGCATACTTGTCCTATGTGGTGGAGATGAGATTTGATAAAGTAAGTGGAAATCCAGTAAAAGTTTCATTTGGCTACTTTGCACTCTCGAGATAATCGTCACCATGTGCCAAATGCAATAGAAAAGCAATCTGAACACATTCGCGCATAAATGAAATGACCACAATTTTCTCCAAAACTATAACAGATGCATACTTGTCCTGTGTGGTGGAGATGAGATTTGATAAAGTAAGTGGAAATCCAGTAAAAGTTTTATTTGGCTACTTTGCACTCTCAAAATAATCGTCACCATGTGCCAAATGCAATAGAAAAGCATTCTGAACACATTCGCGCATAAATGAAATGACCACAATTTTCTCCAAAACTATAACAGATGAAAACTTGTCCTGTGTGGTGGAGATGAGATTTGATAAGGTAAGTGGAAATCCAGTAAAAGCTTCATTTGGCTACTTTGCACTCTCGAGATAATCGTCACCATGTGCCAAATGCAATAGAAAAGCAATCTGAACACATTCGCGCATAAATGAAATGACCACAATTTTCTCCAAAACTATAACAGATGCAAACTTGTTCTGTGTGGTGGAGATGAGATTTGATAAAGTAAGTGGAAATCCAGTAAAAGTTTCATTTGGCTACTTTGCACTCTCGAGATTATCGTCACCATGTGCCAAATGCAATATAAAAGCAATCTGAACACATTCGCGCATAAATGAAATGACCACAATTTTCTCCAAAACTATAACAGATGCAAACTTGTCCTGTGTGGTGGAGATGAGATTTGATAAAGTAAGTGGAAATCCAGTAAAAGTTTCATTTGGCTACTTTGCACTCTCGAGATAATCGTCACCATGTGCCAAATGCAATAGAAAAGCAATCTGAACACATTCGCGCATAAATGAAATGACCACTATTTTCTCCAAAACTATAACAGATGCAAACTTGTCCTGTGTGGTGGAGATGAGATTTGATAAAGTAAGTGGAAATCCAGTAAAAGTTTCATTTGGCTACTTTGCACTCTCGAGATAATCGTTACCATGTGCCAAATGCAATAGAAAAGCAATCTGAACACATTCGCGCATAAATGAAATGACCACAATTTTCTCCAAAACTATAACAGATGCAAACTTGTCCTGTGTGGTGGAGATGAGATTTGATAAAGTAAGTGGAAATCCAGTAAAAGTTTAATTTGGCTACTTTGCACTCTCGAGATAATCGTCACCATGTGACAAATGCAATAGAAAAGCAATCTGAACACATTCGCGCATAAATGAAATGACCACAATTTTCTCCAAAACTATAACAGATGCAAACTTGTCCTGTGTGGTGGAGATGAGATTTGATAAAGTAAGTGGAAATCCAGTAAAAGTTTCATTTGGCTACTTTGCACTCTCGAGATAATCGTCACCATGTGCCAAACGCAATAGAAAAGCAATCTGAACACATTCGCGCATAAATGAAATGACCACAATTTTCTCCAAAACTATAACAGATGCATACTTGTCCTGTGTGGTGGAGATGAGATTTGATAAAGTAAGTGGAAATCCAGTAAAAGTTTCATTTGGCTACTTTGCACTCTCGAGATAATCGTCACCATGTGCCAAATGCAATAGAAAAGCAATCTGAACACATTCGTGCATAAATGAAATGACCACAATTTTCTCCAAAACTATAACAGATGCATACTTGTCCTGTGTGGTGGAGATGAGATTTGATAAAGTAAGTGGAAATCCAGTAAAAGTTTCATTTGGCTACTTTGCACTCTCGAGATAATCGTCACCATGTGCCAAATGCAATAGAAAAGCATTCTGAACACATTCACGCATAAATGAAATGACCACAATGTTCTCCAAAACTATAACAGATGAAAACTTGTCCTGTGTGGTGGAGATGAGATTTGATAAGGTAAGTGGAAATCCAGTAAAAGTTTCATTTGGCTACTTTGCACTCTCGAGATAATCGTCACCATGTGCCAAATGCAATAAAAAAAGCAATCTGAACACATTCGCGCATAAATGAAATGACCACAATTTTCTCCAAAACTATAACAGATGCAAACTTGTCCTGTGTGGTGGAGATGAGATTTGATAAAGTAAGTGGACATCCAGTAAAAGTTTCATTTGGCTACTTTGCACTCTCGAGATAATCGTCACCATGTGCCAAATGCAATAGAAAAGCAATCTGAACACATTCGCGCATAAATGAAATAACCACAATTTTCTCCAAAACTATAACAGATGCAAACTTGTCCTGTGTGGTGGAGATGAGATTTGATAAAGTAAGTGGAAATCCAGTAAAAGTTTTATTTGGCTACTTTGCACTCTCGAGATAATCGTCACCATGTGCCAAATGCAATAGAAAAGCAATCTGAACACATTCGCGCATAAATGAAATGACCACAATTTTCTCCAAAACTATAACAGATGCATACTTGTCCTGTGTGGTGGAGATGAGATTTGATAAAGTAAGTGGAAATCCAGTAAAAGTTTCATTTGGCTACTTGGCACTCTCGAGATAATCGTCACCATGTGCCAAATGCAATAGAAAAGCAATCTGAACACATTCGCGCATAAATGAAATGACCACAATTTTCTCCAAAACTATAACAGATGCATACTTGTCCTGTGTGGTGGAGATGAGATTTGATAAAGTAAGTGGAAATCCAGTAAAAGTTTTATTTGGCTACTTTGCACTCTCAAAATAATCGTCACCATGTGCCAAATGCAATAGAAAAGCATTCTGAACACATTCGCGCATAAATGAAATGACCACAATTTTCTCCAAAACTATAACAGATGAAAACTTGTCCTGTGTGGTGGAGATGAGATTTGATAAGGTAAGTGGAAATCCAGTAAAAGCTTCATTTGGCTACTTTGCACTCTCGAGATAATCGTCACCATGTGCCAAATGCAATAGAAAAGCAATCTGAACACATTCGCGCATAAATGAAATGACCACAATTTTCTCCAAAACTATAACAGATGCAAACTTGTTCTGTGTGGTGGAGATGAGATTTGATAAAGTAAGTGGAAATCCAGTAAAAGTTTCATTTGGCTACTTTGCACTCTCGAGATTATCGTCACCATGTGCCAAATGCAATATAAAAGCAATCTGAACACATTCGCGCATAAATGAAATGACCACAATTTTCTCCAAAACTATAACAGATGCAAACTTGTCCTGTGTGGTGGAGATGAGATTTGATAAAGTAAGTGGAAATCCAGTAAAAGTTTCATTTGGCTACTTTGCACTCTCGAGATAATCGTCACCATGTGCCAAATGCAATAGAAAAGCAATCTGAACACATTCGCGCATAAATGAAATGACCACTATTTTCTCCAAAACTATAACAGATGCAAACTTGTCCTGTGTGGTGGAGATGAGATTTGATAAAGTAAGTGGAAATCCAGTAAAAGTTTCATTTGGCTACTTTGCACTCTCGAGATAATCGTCACCATGTGCCAAATGCAATAGAAAAGCAATCTGAACACATTCGCGCATAAATGAAATGACCACAATTTTCTCCAAAACTATAACAGATGCAAACTTGTCCTGTGTGGTGGAGATGAGATTTGATAAAGTAAGTGGAAATCCAGTAAAAGTTTCATTTGGCTACTTTGCACTCTCGAGATAATCGTCACCATGTGACAAATGCAATAGAAAAGCAATCTGAACACATTCGCGCATAAATGAAATGACCACAATTTTCTCCAAAACTATAACAGATGCAAACTTGTCCTGTGTGGTGGAGATGAGATTTGATAAAGTAAGTGGAAATCCAGTAAAAGTTTCATTTGGCTACTTTGCACTCTCGAGATAATCGTCACCATGTGCCAAACGCAATAGAAAAGCAATCTGAACACATTCGCGCATAAATGAAATGACCACAATTTTCTCCAAAACTATAACAGATGCATACTTGTCCTGTGTGGTGGAGAAGAGATTTGATAAAGTAAGTGGAAATCCAGTAAAAGTTTCATTTGGCTACTTTGCACTCTCGAGATAATCGTCACCATGTGCCAAATGCAATAGAAAAGCAATCTGAACACATTCGCGCATAAATGAAATGACCACAATTTTCTCCAAAACTATAACAGATGAAAACTTGTCCTGTGTGGTGGAGATGAGATTTGATAAGGTAAGTGGAAATCCAGTAAAAGTTTCATTTGGCTACTTTGCACTCTCGAGATAATCGTCACCATGTGCCAAATGCAATAAAAAAGCAATCTGAACACATTCGCGCATAAATGAAATGACCACAATTTTCTCCAAAACTATAACAGATGCAAACTTGTCCTGTGTGGTGGAGATGAGATTTGATAAAGTAAGTGGAAATCCAGTAAAAGTTTCATTTGGCTACTTTGCACTCTCGAGATAATCGTCACCATGTGCCAAATGCAAAAGAAAAGCAATCTGAACACATTCGCGCATAAATGAAATGACCACAATTTTCTCCAAAACTATAACAGATGCAAACTTGTCCTGTGTGGTGGAGATGAGATTTGATAAAGTAAGTGGAAATCCAGTAAAAGTTTCATTTGGCAACTTTGCACTCTCGAGATAATCGTCACCATGTGCCAAATGCAATAGAAAAGCAATCTGAACACATTCGCGCATAAATGAAATGACCACAATTTTCTCCAAAACTATAACATATGCAAACTTGTCCTGTGTGGTGGAGATGAGATTTGATAAAGTAAGTGGAAATCCAGTAAAAGTTTCATTTGGCTACTTTGCACTCTCGAGATAATCGTCACCATGTGCCAAATGCAATAGAAAAGCAATCTGAACACATTCGCGCATAAATGAAATGACCACAATTTTCTCCAAAACTATAACAGATGCATACTTGTCCTGTGTGGTGGAGATGAGATTTGATAAAGTAAGTGGAAATCCAGTAAAAGTTTCATTTGGCTACTTTGCACTCTCGAGATAATCGTCACCATGTGCCAAATGCAATAGAAAAGCAATCTGAACACATTCGCGCATAAATGAAATGACCACAATTTTCTCCAAAACTATAACAGATGCAAACTTGTCCTGTGTGGTGTAGATGAGATTTGATAAAGTAAGTGGAAATCCAGTAAAAGTTTCATTTGGCTACTTTGCACTCTCGAGATAATCGTCACCATGTGCCAAATGCAATAGAAAAGCAATCTGAACACATTCGCGCATAAATGAAATGACCACTATTTTCTCCAAAACTATAACAGATGCAAACTTGTCCTGTGTGGTGGAGATGATATTTGATTAAGTAAGTGGAAATCCAGTAAAAGTTTCATTTGGCTACTTTGCACTCTCGAGATATTCGTCACCATGTGCCAAATGCAATAGAAAAGCAATCTGAACACATTCGCGCATAAATGAAATGACCACAATTTTCTCCAAAACTATAACAGATGCAAACTTGTCCTGTGTGGTGGAGATGAGATTTGATAAAGTAAGTGGAAATCCAGTAAAAGTTTCATTTGGCTACTTTGCACTCTCGAGATAATCGTCACCATGTGCCAAATGCAATAAAAAAGCAATCTGAACACATTCGCGCATAAATGAAATGACCACAATTTTCTCCAAAACTATAACAGATGCAAACTTGTCCTGTGTGGTGGAGATGAGATTTGATAAAGTAAGTGGAAATCCAGTAAAAGTTTCATTTGGCTACTTTGCACTCTCGAGATAATCGTCACCATGTGCCAAATGCAATAGAAAAGCAATCTGAAAACATTCGCGCATAAATGAAATGACCACAATTTTCTCCAAAACTATAACAGATGCAAACTTGTCCTGTGTGGTGGAGATGAGATTTGATAAAGTAAGTGGAAATCCAGTAAAAGTTTCATTTGGCTACTTTGCACTCTCGAGATAATCGTCACCATGTGCCAAATGCAATAGAAAAGCAATCTGAACACATTCGCGCATAAATGAAATGACCACAATTTTCTCCAAAACTATAACAGATGCAAACTTGTCCTGTGTGGTGGAGATGAGATTTGATAAAGTAAGTGGAAATCCAGTAAAAGTTTCATTTGGCTACTTTGCACTCTCGAGATAATCGTCACCATGTGCCAAATGCAATAGAAAAGCAATCTGAACACATTCGCGCATAAATGAAATGACCACAATTTTCTCCAAAACTATAACAGATGCATACTTGTCCTGTGTGGTGGAGATGAGATTTGATAAAGTAAGTGGAAATCCAGTAAAAGTTTCATTTGGCTACTTTGCACTCTCGAGATAATCGTCACCATGTGCCAAATGCAATAGAAAAGCAATCTGAACACATTCGCGCATAAATGAAATGACCACAATTTTCTCCAAAACTATAACAGATGCAAACTTGTCCTGTGTGGTGGAGATGAGATTTGATAAAGTAAGTGGAAATCCAGTAAAAGTTTCATTTGGCTACTTTGCGCTCTCGAGATAATCGTCACCATGTGCCAAATGCAATAGAAAAGCATTCTGAACACATTCGCGCATAAATGAAATGACCACAATTTTCTCCAAAACTATAACAGATGAAAACTTGTCCTGTGTGGTGGAGATGAGATTTGATAAGGTAAGTGGACATCCAGTAAAAGTTTCATTTGGCTACTTTGCACTCTCGAGATAATCGTCACCATGTGCCAAATGCAATAGAAAAGCAATCTGAACACATTCGCGCATAAATGAAATGACCACAATTTTCTCCAAAACTATAACAGATGCAAACTTGTCCTGTGTGGTGTAGATGAGATTTGATAAAGTAAGTGGAAATCCAGTAAAAGTTTCATTTGGCTACTTTGCACTCTCGAGATAATCGTCACCATGTGCCAAATGCAATAGAAAAGCAATCTGAACACATTCGCGCATAAATGAAATGACCACAATTTTCTCCAAAACTATAACAGATGCAAACTTGTCCTGTGTGGTGGAGATGAGATTTGATAAAGTAAGTGGAAATCCAGTAAAAGTTTCATTTGGCTACTTTGCACTCTCGAGATAATTGTCACCATGTGCCAAATGCAATAGAAAAGCAATCTGAACACATTCGCGCATAAATGAAATGACCACAATTTTCTCCAAAACTATAACAGATGCAAACTTGTCCTGTGTGGTGGAGATGAGATTTGATAAAGTAAGTGGAAATCCAGTAAAAGTTTCATTTGGCTACTTTGCACTCTCGAGATAATCGTCACCATGTGCCAAATGCAATAGAAAAGCAATCTGAACACATTCGCGCATAAATGAAATGACCACTATTTTCTCCAAAACTATAACAGATGCAAACTTGTCCTGTGTGGTGGAGATGAGATTTGATTAAGTAAGTGAAAATCCAGTAAAAGTTTCATTTGGCTACTTTGCACTCTCGAGATATTCGTCACCATGTGCCAAATGCAATAGAAAAGCAATCTGAACACATTCGCGCATAAATGAAATGACCACAATTTTCTCCAAAACTATAACAGATGCAAACTTGTCCTGTGTGGTGGAGATGAGATTTGATAAGGTAAGTGGAAATCCAGTAAAAGTTTCATTTGGCTACTTTGCACTCTCGAGATAATCGTCACCATGTGCCAAATGCAATAAAAAAGCAATCTGAACACATTCGCGCATAAATGAAATGACCACAATTTTCTCCAAAACTATAACAGATGCAAACTTGTCCTGTGTGGTGGAGATGAGATTTGATAAAGTAAGTGGAAATCCAGTAAAAGTTTCATTTGGCTACTTTGCACTCTCGAGATAATCGTCACCATGTGCCAAATGCAATAGAAAAGCAATCTGAAAACATTCGCGCATAAATGAAATGACCACAATTTTCTCCAAAACTATAACAGATGCAAACTTGTCCTGTGTGGTGGAGATGAGATTTGATAAAGTAAGTGGAAATCCAGTAAAAGTTTCATTTGGCTACTTTGCACTCTCGAGATAATCGTCACCATGTGCCAAATGCAATAGAAAAGCAATCTGAACACATTCGCGCATAAATGAAATGACCACAATTTTCTCCAAAACTATAACAGATGCAAACTTGTCCTGTGTGGTGGAGATGAGATTTGATAAAGTAAGTGGAAATCCAGTAAAAGTTTCATTTGGCTACTTTGCACTCTCGAGATAATCGTCACCATGTGCCAAATGCAATAGAAAAGCAATCTGAACACATTCGCGCATAAATGAAATGACCACAATTTTCTCCAAAACTATAACAGATGCATACTTGTCCTGTGTGGTGGAGATGAGATTTGATAAAGTAAGTGGAAATCCAGTAAAAGTTTCATTTGGCTACTTTGCACTCTCGAGATAATCGTCACCATGTGCCAAATGCAATAGAAAAGCAATCTGAACACATTCGCGCATAAATGAAATGACCACAATTTTCTCCAAAACTATAACAGATGCAAACTTGTCCTGTGTGGTGGAGATGAGATTTGATAAAGTAAGTGGAAATCCAGTAAAAGTTTCATTTGGCTACTTTGCGCTCTCGAGATAATCGTCACCATGTGCCAAATGCAATAGAAAAGCATTCTGAACACATTCGCGCATAAATGAAATGACCACAATTTTCTCCAAAACTATAACAGATGAAAACTTGTCCTGTGTGGTGGAGATGAGATTTGATAAGGTAAGTGGAAATCCAGTAAAAGTTTCATTTGGCTACTTTGCACTCTCGAGATAATCGTCACCATGTGCCAAATGCAATAAAAAAGCAATCTGAACACATTCGCGCATAAATGAAATGACCACAATTTTCTCCAAAACTATAACAGATGCAAACTTGTCCTGTGTGGTGGAGATGAAATTTGATAAAGTAAGTGGACATCCAGTAAAAGTTTCATTTGGCTACTTTGCACTCTCGAGATAATCGTCACCATGTGCCAAATGCAATAGAAAAGCAATCTGAACACATTCGCGCATAAATGAAATGACCACAATTTTCTCCAAAACTATAACAGATGCAAACTTGTTCTGTGTGGTGGAGATGAGATTTGATAAAGTAAGTGGAAATCCAGTAAAAGTTTCATTTGGCTACTTTGCACTCTCGAGATTATTGTCACCATGTGCCAAATGCAATATGAAAGCAATCTGAACACATTCGCGCATAAATGAAATTACCACAATTTTCTCCAAAACTATAACAGATGCAAACTTGTCCTGTGTGGTGGAGATGAGATTTGATAAAGTAAGTGGAAATCCAGTAAAAGTTTCATTTGGCTACTTTGCACTCTCGAGATAATCGTCACCATGTGCCAAATGCAATAGAAAAGCAATCTGAACACATTCGCGCATAAATGAAATGACCACTATTTTCTCCAAAACTATAACAGATGCAAACTTGTCCTGTGTGGTGGAGATGAGATTTGATAAAGTAAGTGGAAATCCAGTAAAAGTTTCATTTGGCTACTTTGCACTCTCGAGATAATCGTCACCATGTGCCAAATGCAATAGAAAAGCAATCTGAACACATTCGCGCATAAATGAAATGACCACAATTTTCTCCAAAACTATAACAGATGCAAACTTGTCCTGTGTGGTGGAGATGAGATTTGATAAAGTAAGTGGAAATCCAGTAAAAGTTTCATTTGGCTACTTTGCACTCTCGAGATAATTGTCACCATGTGCCAAATGCAATAGAAAAGCAATCTGAACACATTCGCGCATAAATGAAATGACCACAATTTTCTCCAAAACTATAACAGATGCAAACTTGTCCTGTGTGGTGGAGATGAGATTTGATAAAGTAAGTGGAAATCCAGTAAAAGTTTCATTTGGCTACTTTGCACTCTCGAGATAATCGTCACCATGTGCCAAATGCAATAGAAAAGCAATCTGAACACATTCGCGCATAAATGAAATGACCACTATTTTCTCCAAAACTATAACAGATGCAAACTTGTCCTGTGTGGTGGAGATGAGATTTGATTAAGTAAGTGGAAATCCAGTAAAAGTTTCATTTGGCTACTTTGCACTCTCGAGATATTCGTCACCATGTGCCAAATGCAATAGAAAAGCAATCTGAACACATTCGCGCATAAATGAAATGACCACAATTTTCTCCAAAACTATAACAGATGCAAACTTGTCCTGTGTGGTGGAGATGAGATTTGATAAAGTAAGTGGAAATCCAGTAAAAGTTTCATTTGGCTACTTTGCACTCTCGAGATAATCGTCACCATGTGCCAAATGCAATAAAAAAGCAATCTGAACACATTCGCGCATAAATGAAATGACCACAATTTTCTCCAAAACTATAACAGATGCAAACTTGTCCTGTGTGGTGGAGATGAGATTTGATAAAGTAAGTGGAAATCCAGTAAAAGTTTCATTTGGCTACTTTGCACTCTCGAGATAATCGTCACCATGTGCCAAATGCAATAGAAAAGCAATCTGAAAACATTCGCGCATAAATGAAATGACCACAATTTTCTCCAAAACTATAACAGATGCAAACTTGTCCTGTGTGGTGGAGATGAGATTTGATAAAGTAAGTGGAAATCCAGTAAAAGTTTCATTTGGCTACTTTGCACTCTCGAGATAATCGTCACCATGTGCCAAATGCAATAGAAAAGCAATCTGAACACATTCGCGCATAAATGAAATGACCACAATTTTCTCCAAAACTATAACAGATGCAAACTTGTCCTGTGTGGTGGAGATGAGATTTGATAAAGTAAGTGGAAATCCAGTAAAAGTTTCATTTGGCTACTTTGCACTCTCGAGATAATCGTCACCATGTGCCAAATGCAATAGAAAAGCAATCTGAACACATTCGCGCATAAATGAAATGACCACAATTTTCTCCAAAACTATAACAGATGCATACTTGTCCTGTGTGGTGGAGATGAGATTTGATAAAGTAAGTGGAAATCCAGTAAAAGTTTCATTTGGCTACTTTGCACTCTCGAGATAATCGTCACCATGTGCCAAATGCAATAGAAAAGCAATCTGAACACATTCGCGCATAAATGAAATGACCACAATTTTCTCCAAAACTATAACAGATGCAAACTTGTCCTGTGTGGTGGAGATGAGATTTGATAAAGTAAGTGGAAATCCAGTAAAAGTTTCATTTGGCTACTTTGCGCTCTCGAGATAATCGTCACCATGTGCCAAATGCAATAGAAAAGCATTCTGAACACATTCGCGCATAAATGAAATGACCACAATTTTCTCCAAAACTATAACAGATGAAAACTTGTCCTGTGTGGTGGAGATGAGATTTGATAAGGTAAGTGGAAATCCAGTAAAAGTTTCATTTGGCTACTTTGCACTCTCGAGATAATCGTCACCATGTGCCAAATGCAATAAAAAAGCAATCTGAACACATTCGCGCATAAATGAAATGACCACAATTTTCTCCAAAACTATAACAGATGCAAACTTGTCCTGTGTGGTGGAGATGAAATTTGATAAAGTAAGTGGACATCCAGTAAAAGTTTCATTTGGCTACTTTGCACTCTCGAGATAATCGTCACCATGTGCCAAATGCAATAGAAAAGCAATCTGAACACATTCGCGCATAAATGAAATGACCACAATTTTCTCCAAAACTATAACAGATGCAAACTTGTTCTGTGTGGTGGAGATGAGATTTGATAAAGTAAGTGGAAATCCAGTAAAAGTTTCATTTGGCTACTTTGCACTCTCGAGATTATTGTCACCATGTGCCAAATGCAATATGAAAGCAATCTGAACACATTCGCGCATAAATGAAATTACCACAATTTTCTCCAAAACTATAACAGATGCAAACTTGTCCTGTGTGGTGGAGATGAGATTTGATAAAGTAAGTGGAAATCCAGTAAAAGTTTCATTTGGCTACTTTGCACTCTCGAGATAATCGTCACCATGTGCCAAATGCAATAGAAAAGCAATCTGAACACATTCGCGCATAAATGAAATGACCACTATTTTCTCCAAAACTATAACAGATGCAAACTTGTCCTGTGTGGTGGAGATGAGATTTGATAAAGTTAGTGGAAATCCAGTAAAAGTTTCATTTGGCTACTTTGCACTCTCGAGATAATCGTCACCATGTGCCAAATGCAATAGAAAAGCAATCTGAACACATTCGCGCATAAATGAAATGACCACAATTTTCTCCAAAACTATAACAGATGCAAACTTGTCCTGTGTGGTGGAGATGAGATTTGATAAAGTAAGTGGAAATCCAGTAAAAGTTTCATTTGGCTACTTTGCACTCTCGAGATAATCGTCACCATGTGACAAATGCAATAGAAAAGCAATCTGAACACATTCGCGCATAAATGAAATGACCACAATTTTCTCCAAAACTATAACAGATGCAAACTTGTCCTGTGTGGTGGAGATGAGATTTGATAAAGTAAGTGGAAATCCAGTAAAAGTTTCATTTGGCTACTTTGCACTCTCGAGATAATCGTCACCATGTGCCAAATGCAATAGAAAAGCAATCTGAACACATTCGCGCATAAATGAAATGACCACAATTTTCTCCAAAACTATAACAGATGCATACTTGTCCTGTGTGGTGGAGATGAGATTTGATAAAGTAAGTGGAAATCCAGTAAAAGTTTCATTTGGCTACTTTGCACTCTCGAGATAATCGTCACCATGTGCCAAATGCAATAGAAAAGCAATCTGAACACATTCGCGCATAAATGAAATGACCACAATTTTCTCAAAAACTATAACAGATGCAAACTTGTCCTGTGTGGTGGAGATGAGATTTGATAAAGTAAGTGGAAATCCAGTAAAAGTTTCATTTGGCTACTTTGCACTCTCGAGAAAATCGTCACCATGTGCCAAATGCAATAGAAAAGCATTCTGAACACATTCGCACATAAATGAAATGACCACAATTTTCTCCAAAACTATAACAGATGAAAACGTCCTGTGTGGTGGAGATGAGATTTGATAAGGTAAGTGGAAATCCAGTAAAAGTTTCATTTGGCTACTTTGCACTCTCGAGATAATCGTCACCATGTGCCAAATGCAATAAAAAAGCAATCTGAACACATTCGCGCATAAATGAAATGACCACAATTTTCTCCAAAACTATAACAGATGCAAACTTGTCCTGTGTGGTGGAGATGAGATTTGATAAAGTAAGTGGAAATCCAGTAAAAGTTTCATTTGGCTACTTTGCACTCTCGAGATAATCGTCACCATGTGCCAAATGCAATAGAAAAGCAATCTGAACACATTCGCGCATAAATGAAATGACCACAATTTTCTCCAAAACTATAACAGATGCAAACTTGTCCTGTGTGGTGGAGATGAGATTTGATAAAGTAAGTGGAAATCCAGTAAAAGTTTCATTTGGCAACTTTGCACTCTCGAGATAATCGTCACCATGTGCCAAATGCAATAGAAAAGCAATCTGAACACATTCGCGCATAAATGAAATGACCACAATTTTCTCCAAAACTATAACATATGCAAACTTGTCCTGTGTGGTGGAGATGAGATTTGATAAAGTAAGTGGAAATCCAGTAAAAGTTTCATTGGCTACTTTGCACTCTCGAGATAATCGTCACCATGTGCCAAATGCAATAGAAAAGCAATCTGAACACATTCGCGCATAAATGAAATGACCACAATTTTCTCCAAAACTATAACAGATGCAAACTTGTCCTGTGTGGTGGAGATGAGATTTGATAAAGTAAGTGGAAATCCAGTAAAAGTTTCATTTGGCTACTTTGCACTCTCGAGATAATCGTCACCATGTGCCAAATGCAATAGAAAAGCAATCTGAACACATTCGCGCATAAATGAAATGACCACAATTTTCTCCAAAACTATAACAGATGCAAACTTGTCCTGTGTGGTGGAGATGAGATTTGATAAAGTAAGTGGAAATCCAGTAAAAGTTTCATTTGGCAACTTTGCACTCTCGAGATAATCGTCACCATGTGCCAAATGCAATAGAAAAGCAATCTGAACACATTCGCGCATAAATGAAATGACCAGAATTTTCTCCAAAACTATAACATATGCAAACTTGTCCTGTGTGGTGGAGATGAGATTTGATAAAGTAAGTGGAAATCCAGTAAAAGTTTCATTTGGCTACTTTGCACTCTCGAGATAATCGTCACCATGTGCCAAATGCAATAGAAAAGCAATCTGAACACATTCGCGCATAAATGAAATGACCACAATTTTCTCCAAAACTATAACAGATGCAAACTTGTCCTGTGTGGTGGAGATGAGATTTGATAAAGTAAGTGGAAATCCAGTAAAAGTTTCATTTGGCTACTTTGCACTCTCGAGATAATCGTCACCATGTGCCAAATGCAATAGAAAAGCAATCTGAACACATTCGCGCATAAATGAAATGACCACTATTTTCTCCAAAACTATAACAGATGCAAACTTGTCCTGTGTGGTGGAGATGAGATTTGATAAAGTAAGTGGAAATCCAGTAAAAGTTTCATTTGGCTACTTTGCACTCTCGAGATAATCGTCACCATGTGCCAAATGCAATAGAAAAGCAATCTGAACACATTCGCGCATAAATGAAATGACCACAATTTTCTCCAAAACTATAACAGATGCAAACTTGTCCTGTGTGGTGGAGATGAGATTTGATAAAGTAAGTGGAAATCCAGTAAAAGTTTCATTTGGCTACTTTGCACTCTCGAGATAATTGTCACCATGTGCCAAATGCAATAGAAAAGCAATCTGAACACATTCGCGCATAAATGAAATGACCACAATTTTCTCCAAAACTATAACAGATGCAAACTTGTCCTGTGTGGTGGAGATGAGATTTGATAAAGTAAGTGGAAATCCAGTAAAAGTTTCATTTGGCTACTTTGCACTCTCGAGATAATCGTCACCATGTGCCAAATGCAATAGAAAAGCAATCTGAACACATTCGCGCATAAATGAAATGACCACTATTTTCTCCAAAACTATAACAGATGCAAACTTGTCCTGTGTGGTGGAGATGAGATTTGATAAAGTAAGTGGAAATCCAGTAAAAGTTTCATTTGGCTACTTTGCACTCTCGAGATAATCGTCACCATGTGCCAAATGCAATAGAAAAGCAATCTGAACACATTCGCGCATAAATGAAATGACCACAATTTTCTCCAAAACTATAACAGATGCAAACTTGTCCTGTGTGGTGGAGATGAGATTTGATAAAGTAAGTGGAAATCCAGTAAAAGTTTCATTTGGCTACTTTGCACTCTCGAGATAATCGTCACCATGTGCCAAATGCAATAAAAAAGCAATCTGAACACATTCGCGCATAAATGAAATGACCACAATTTTCTCCAAAACTATAACAGATGCAAACTTGTCCTGTGTGGTGGAGATGAGATTTGATAAAGTAAGTGGAAATCCAGTAAAAGTTTCATTTGGCTACTTTGCACTCTCGAGATAATCGTCACCATGTGCCAAATGCAATAGAAAAGCAATCTGAACACATTCGCGCATAAATGAAATGACCACAATTTTCTCCAAAACTATAACAGATGCAAACTTGTCCTGTGTGGTGGAGATGAGATTTGATAAAGTAAGTGGAAATCCAGTAAAAGTTTCATTTGGCTACTTTGCACTCTCGAGATAATCGTCACCATGTGCCAAATGCAATAGAAAAGCAATCTGAACACATTCGCGCATAAATGAAATGACCACAATTTTCTCCAAAACTATAACAGATGCAAACTTGTCCTGTGTGGTGGAGATGAGATTTGATAAAGTAAGTGGAAATCCAGTAAAAGTTTCATTTGGCTACTTTGCACTCTCGAGATAATCGTCACCATGTGCCAAATGCAATAGAAAAGCAATCTGAACACATTCGCGCATAAATGAAATGACCACAATTTTCTCCAAAACTATAACAGATGAAAACTTGTCCTGTGTGGTGGAGATGAGATTTGATAAGGTAAGTGGAAATCCAGTAAAAGTTTCATTTGGCTACTTTGCACTCTCGAGATAATCGTCACCATGTGCCAAATGCAATAAAAAAGCAATCTGAACACATTCGCGCATAAATGAAATGACCACAATTTTCTCCAAAACTATAACAGATGCAAACTTGTCCTGTGTGGTGGAGATGAAATTTGATAAAGTAAGTGGACATCCAGTAAAAGTTTCATTTGGCTACTTTGCACTCTCGAGATAATCGTCACCATGTGCCAAATGCAATAGAAAAGCAATCTGAACACATTCGCGCATAAATGAAATGACCACAATTTTCTCCAAAACTATAACAGATGCAAACTTGTTCTGTGTGGTGGAGATGAGATTTGATAAAGTAAGTGGAAATCCATTAAAAGTTTCATTTGGCTACTTTGCACTCTCGAGATTATCGTCACCATGTGCCAAATGCAATAGAAAAGCAATCTGAACACATTCGCGCATAAATGAAATGACCACAATTTTCTCCAAAACTATAACAGATGCAAACTTGTCCTGTGTGGTGGAGATGAGATTTGATAAAGTAAGTGGAAATCCAGTAAAAGTTTCATTTGGCTACTTTGCACTCTCGAGATAATCGTCACCATGTGCCAAATGCAATAGAAAAGCAATCTGAACACATTCGCGCATAAATGAAATGACCACTATTTTCTCCAAAACTATAACAGATGCAAACTTGTCCTGTGTGGTGGAGATGAGATTTGATAAAGTAAGTGGAAATCCAGTAAAAGTTTCATTTGGCTACTTTGCACTCTCGAGATAATCGTCACCATGTGCCAAATGCAATAGAAAAGCAATCTGAACACATTCGCGCATAAATGAAATGACCACAATTTTCTCCAAAACTATAACAGATGCATACTTGTCCTGTGTGGTGGAGATGAGATTTGATAAAGTAAGTGGAAATCCAGTAAAAGTTTCATTTGGCTACTTTGCACTCTCGAGATAATCGTCACCATGTGCGAAATGCAATAGAAAAGCAATCTGAACACATTCGCGCATAAATGAAATGACCACAATTTTCTCCAAAACTATAACAGATGCAAACTTCTCCTGTGTGGTGGAGATGAGATTTGATAAAGTAAGTGGAAATCCAGTAAAAGTTTCATTTGGCTACTTTGCACTCTCGAGATAATCGTCACCATGTGCCAAATGCAATAGAAAAGCAATCTGAACACATTCGCGCATAAATGAAATGACCACAATTTTCTCCAAAACTATAACAGATGCAAACTTGTCCTGTGTGGTGGAGATGAGATTTGATAAAGTAAGTGGAAATCCAGTAAAAGTTTCATTTGGCTACTTTGCACTCTCGAGATAATCGTCACCATGTGCCAAATGCAATAGAAAAGCAATCTGAACACATTCGCGCATAAATGAAATGACCACAATTTTCTCCAAAACTATAACAGATGCAAACTTGTCCTGTGTGGTGGAGATGAGATTTGATAAAGTAAGTGGAAATCCATTAAAAGTTTCATTTGGCTACTTTGCACTCTCGAGATAATCGTCACCATGTGCCAAATGCAATAGAAAAGCAATCTGAACAAATTCACGCATAAATAAAATGACCACAATTTTCTCCAAAACTATAACAGATGCAAACTTGTCCTGTGTGGTGGAGATGAGATTTGATAAAGTAAGTGGAAATCCAGTAAAAGTTTCATTTGGCTACTTTGCACTCTCGAGATAATTGTCACCATGTGCCAAATGCAATAGAAAAGCAATCTGAACACATTCGCGCATAAATGAAATGACCACAATTTTCTCCAAAACTATAACAGATGCAAACTTGTCCTGTGTGGTGGAGATGAGATTTGATGAACTAAGTGGAAATCCAGTAAAAGTTTCATTTGGCTATTTTGCACTCTTGAGATAATCGTCACCATGTGCCAAATGCAATAGAAAAGCAATCTGAACACATTCGCGCATAAATGAAATGACCACTATTTTCTCCAAAACTATAACAGATGCAAACTTGTCCTGTGTGGTGGAGATGAGATTTGATAAAGTAAGTGGAAATCCAGTAAAAGTTTCATTTGGCTACTTTGCACTCTCGAGATAATCGTCACCATGTGCCAAATGCAATAGAAAAGCAATCTGAACACATTCGCGCATAAATGAAATGACCACAATTTTCTCCAAAACTATAACAGATGCAAACTTGTCCTGTGTGGTGGAGATGAGATTTGATAAAGTAAGTGGAAATCCAGTAAAAGTTTCATTTGGCTACTTTGCACTCTCGAGATAATCGTCACCATGTGCCAAATGCAATAAAAAAGCAATCTGAACACATTCGTGCATAAATGAAATGACCACAATTTTCTCCAAAACTATAACAGATGCAAACTTGTCCTGTGTGGTGGAGATGAGATTTGATAAAGTAAGTGGAAATCCAGTAAAAGTTTCATTTGGCTACTTTGCACTCTCGAGATAATCGTCACCATGTGCCAAATGCAATAGAAAAGCAATCTGAACACATTCGCGCATAAATGAAATGACCACAATTTTCTCAAAAACTATAACAGATGCAAACTTGTCCTGTGTGGTGGAGATGAGATTTGATAAAGTAAGTGGAAATCCAGTAAAAGTTTCATTTGGCTACTTTGCACTCTCGAGATAATCGTCACCATGTGCCAAATGCAATAGAAAAGCAATCTGAACACATTCGCGCATAAATGAAATGACCACAATTTTCTCCAAAACTATAACAGATGCAAACTTGTCCTGTGTGGTGGAGATGAGATTTGATAAAGTAAGTGGAAATCCAGTAAAAGTTTCATTTGGCTACTTTGCACTCTCGAGATAATCGTCACCATGTGCCAAATGCAATAGAAAAGCAATCTGAACACATTCGCACATAAATGAAATGACCACAATTTTCTCCAAAACTATAACAGATGCATACTTGTCCTGTGTGGTGGAGATGAGATTTGATAAAGTAAGTGGAAATCCAGTAAAAGTTTCATTTGGCTACTTTGCACTCTCGAGATAATCGTCACCATGTGCCAAATGCAATAGAAAAGCAATCTGAACACATTCGCGCATAAATGAAATGACCACAATTTTCTCCAAAACTATAACAGATGCAAACTTGTCCTGTGTGGTGGAGATGAGATTTGATAAAGTAAGTGGAAATCCAGTAAAAGTTTCATTTGGCTACTTTGCACTCTCGAGATAATCGTCACCATGTGCCAAATGCAATAGAAAAGCATTCTGAACACATTCGCGCATAAATGAAATGACCACAATTTTCTCCAAAACTATAACAGATGAAAACTTGTCCTGTGTGGTGGAGATGAGATTTGATAAGGTAAGTGGAAATCCAGTAAAAGTTTCATTTGGCTACTTTGCACTCTCGAGATAATCGTCACCATGTGCCAAATGGAATAAAAAAAGCAATCTGAACACATTCGCGCATAAATGAAATGACCACAATTTTCTCCAAAACTATAACAGATGCAAACTTGTCCTGTGTGGTGGAGATGAGATTTGATAAAGTAAGTGGACATCCAGTAAAAGTTTCATTTGGCTACTTTGCACTCTCGAGATAATCGTCACCATGTGCCAAATGCAATAGAAAAGCAATCTGAACACATTCGCGCATAAATGAAATGACCACAATTTTCTCCAAAACTATAACAGATGCAAACTTGTCCTGTGTGGTGGAGATGAGATTTGATAAAGTAAGTGGAAATCCAGTAAAAGTTTCATTTGGCTACTTTGCACTCTCGAGATAATCGTCACCATGTGCCAAATGCAATAGAAAAGCAATCTGAACACATTCGCGCATAAATGAAATGACCACAATTTTCTCCAAAACTATAACAGATGCAAACTTGTCCTGTGTGGTGGAGATGAGATTTGATAAAGTAAGTGGAAATCCAGTAAAAGTTTCATTTGGCTACTTTGCACTCTCGAGATAATCGTCACCATGTGCCAAATGCAATAGAAAAGCAATCTGAACACATTCGAGCATAAATGAAATGACCACAATTTTCTCCAAAACTATAACAGATGCAAACTTGTCCTGTGTGGTGGAGATGAGATTTGATAAAGTAAGTGGAAATCCAGTAAAAGTTTCATTTGGCTATTTTGCACTCTTGAGATAATCGTCACCATGTGCCAAATGCAATAGAAAAGCAATCTGAACACATTCGCGCATAAATGAAATGACCACTATTTTCTCCAAAACTATAACAGATGCAAACTTGTCCTGTGTGGTGGAGATGAGATTTGATAAAGTAAGTGGAAATCCAGTAAAAGTTTCATTTGGCTACTTTGCACTCTCGAGATAATCGTCACCATGTGCCAAATGCAATAGAAAAGCAATCTGAACACATTCGCGCATAAATGAAATGACCACAATTTTCTCCAAAACTATAACAGATGCAAACTTGTCCTGTGTGGTGGAGATGAGATTTGATAAAGTAAGTGGAAATCCAGTAAAAGTTTCATTTGGCTACTTTGCACTCTCGAGATAATCGTCACCATGTGCCAAATGCAATAAAAAAGCAATCTGAACACATTCGTGCATAAATGAAATGACCACAATTTTCTCCAAAACTATAACAGATGCAAACTTGTCCTGTGTGGTGGAGATGAGATTTGATAAAGTAAGTGGAAATCCAGTAAAAGTTTCATTTGGCTACTTTGCACTCTCGAGATAATCGTCACCATGTGCCAAATGCAATAGAAAAGCAATCTGAACACATTCGCGCATAAATGAAATGACCACAATTTTCTCCAAAACTATAACAGATGCAAACTTGTCCTGTGTGGTGGAGATGAGATTTGATAAAGTAAGTGGAAATCCAGTAAAAGTTTCATTTGGCTACTTTGCACTCTCGAGATAATCGTCACCATGTGCCAAATGCAATAGAAAAGCAATCTGAACACATTCGCGCATAAATGAAATTACCACAATTTTCTCCAAAACTATAACAGATGCAAACTTGTCCTGTGTGGTGGAGATGAGATTTGATAAAGTAAGTGGAAATCCATAAAAAGTTTCATTTGGCTACTTTGCACTCTCGAGATAATCGTCACCATGTGCCAAATGCAATAGAAAAGCAATCTGAACACATTCGCGCATAAATGAAATGACCACAATTTTCTCCAAAACTATAACAGATGCAAACTTGTCCTGTGTGGTGGAGATGAGATTTGATAAAGTAAGTGGAAATCCAGTAAAAGTTTCATTTGGCTACTTTGCACTCTCGAGATAATCGTCACCATGTGCCAAATGCAATAGAAAAGCAATCTGAACACATTCGCGCATAAATGAAATGACCACAATTTTCTCCAAAACTATAACAGATGCAAACTTGTCCTGTGTGGTGGAGATGAGATTTGATAAAGTAAGTGGAAATCCAGTAAAAGTTTCATTTGGCTACTTTGCACTCTCGAGATAATCGTCACCATGTGCCAAATGCAATAGAAAAGCAATCTGAACACATTCGCGCATAAATGAAATGACCACAATTTTCTCCAAAACTATAACAGATGCAAACTTGTCCTGTGTGGTGGAGATGAGATTTGATAAAGTAAGTGGAAATCCAGTAAAAGTTTCATTTGGCTACTTTGCACTCTCGAGATAATCGTCACCATGTGCCAAATGCAATAGAAAAGCAATCTGAACACATTCGCGCATAAATGAAATGACCACAATTTTCTCCAAAACTATAACAGATGCAAACTTGTCCTGTGTGGTGGAGATGAGATTTGATAAAGTAAGTGGAAATCCAGTAAAAGTTTCATTTGGCTATTTTGCACTCTTGAGATAATCGTCACCATGTGCCAAATGCAATAGAAAAGCAATCTGAACACATTCGCGCATAAATGAAATGACCACTATTTTCTCCAAAACTATAACAGATGCAAACTTGTCCTGTGTGGTGGAGATGAGATTTGATAAAGTAAGTGGAAATCCAGTAAAAGTTTCATTTGGCTACTTTGCACTCTCGAGATAATCGTCACCATGTGCCAAATGCAATAGAAAAGCAATCTGAACACATTTGCGCATAAATGAAATGACCACAATTTTCTCCAAAACTATAACAGATGCAAACTTGTCCTGTGTGGTGGAGATGAGATTTGATAAAGTAAGTGGAAATCCAGTAAAAGTTTCATTTGGCTACTTTGCACTCTCGAGATAATCGTCACCATGTGCCAAATGCAATAAAAAAGCAATCTGAACACATTCGTGCATAAATGAAATGACCACAATTTTCTCCAAAACTATAACAGATGCAAACTTGTCCTGTGTGGTGGAGATGAGATTTGATAAAGTAAGTGGAAATCCAGTAAAAGTTTCATTTGGCTACTTTGCACTCTCGAGATAATCGTCACCATGTGCCAAATGCAATAGAAAAGCAATCTGAACACATTCGCGCATAAATGAAATGACCACAATTTTCTCCAAAACTATAACAGATGCAAACTTGTCCTGTGTGGTGGAGATGAGATTTGATAAAGTAAGTGGAAATCCAGTAAAAGTTTCATTTGGCTACTTTGCACTCTCGAGATAATCGTCACCATGTGCCAAATGCAATAGAAAAGCAATCTGAACACATTCGCGCATAAATGAAATGACCACAATTTTCTCCAAAACTATAACAGATGCAAACTTGTCCTGTGTGGTGGAGATGAGATTTGATAAAGTAAGTGGAAATCCAGTAAAAGTTTCATTTGGCTACTTTGCACTCTCGAGATAATCGTCACCATGTGCCAAATGCAATAGAAAAGCAATCTGAACACATTCGCGCATAAATGAAATGACCACAATTTTCTCCAAAACTATAACAGATGCAAACTTGTCCTGTGTGGTGGAGATGAGATTTGATAAAGTAAGTGGAAATCCAGTAAAAGTTTCATTTGGCTACTTTGCACTCTCGAGATAATCGTCACCATGTGCCAAATGCAATAGAAAAGCAATCTGAACACATTCGCGCATAAATGAAATGACCACAATTTTCTCCAAAACTATAACAGATGCAAACTTGTCCTGTGTGGTGGAGATGAGATTTGATAAAGTAAGTGGAAATCCAGTAAAAGTTTCATTTGGCTACTTTGCACTCTCGAGATAATCGTCACCATGTGCCAAATGCAATAGAAAAGCAATCTGAACACATTCGCGCATAAATGAAATGACCACAATTTTCTCCAAAACTATAACAGATGCATACTTGTCCTGTGTGGTGGAGATGAGATTTGATAAAGTAAGTGGAAATCCAGTAAAAGTTTCATTTGGCTACTTTGCACTCTCGAGATAATCGTCACCATGTGCCAAATGCAATAGAAAAGCAATCTGAACACATTCGCGCATAAATGAAATGACCACAATTTTCTCCAAAACTATAACAGATGCAAACTTGTCCTGTGTGGTGGAGATGAGATTTGATAAAGTAAGTGGAAATCCAGTAAAAGTTTCATTTGGCTACTTTGCACTCTCGAGATAATCGTCACCATGTGCCAAATGCAATAGAAAAGCATTCTGAACACATTCGCGCATAAATGAAATGACCACAATTTTCTCCAAAACTATAACAGATGAAAACTTGTCCTGTGTGGTGGAGATGAGATTTGATAAGGTAAGTGGAAATCCAGTAAAAGTTTCATTTGGCTACTTTGCACTCTCGAGATAATCGTCACCATGTGCCAAATGCAATAAAAAAAGCAATCTGAACACATTCGCGCATAAATGAAATGACCACAATTTTCTCCAAAACTATAACAGATGCAAACTTGTCCTGTGTGGTGGAGATGAGATTTGATAAAGTAAGTGGACATCCAGTAAAAGTTTCATTTGGCTACTTTGCACTCTCGAGATAATCGTCACCATGTGCCAAATGCAATAGAAAAGCAATCTGAACACATTCGCGCATAAATGAAATGACCACAATTTTCTCCAAAACTATAACAGATGCAAACTTGTCCTGTGTGGTGGAGATGAGATTTGATAAAGTAAGTGGAAATCCAGTAAAAGTTTCATTTGGCTACTTTGCACTCTCGAGATAATCGTCACCATGTGCCAAATGCAATAGATAAGCAATCTGAACACATTCGCGCAGAAATGAAATGACCACAATTTTCTCCAAAACTATAACAGATGCAAACTTGTCCTGTGTGGTGGAGATGAGATTTGATAAAGTAAGTGGAAATCCAGTAAAAGTTTCATTTGGCTACTTTGCACTCTCGAGATAATCGTCACCATGTGCCAAATGCAATAGAAAAGCAATCTGAACACATTCGCGCATAAATGAAATGACCACAATTTTCTCCAAAACTATAACAGATGCAAACTTGTCCTGTGTGGTGGAGATGAGATTTGATAAAGTAAGTGGAAATCCAGTAAAAGTTTCATTTGGCTACTTTGCACTCTCGAGATAATCGTCACCATGTGCCAAATGCAATAGAAAAGCAATCTGAACACATTCGCGCATAAATGAAATGACCACAATTTTCTCCAAAACTATAACAGATGCAAACTTGTCCTGTGTGGTGGAGATGAGATTTGATAAAGTAAGTGGAAATCCAGTAAAAGTTTCATTTGGCTACTTTGCACTCTCGAGATAATCGTCACCATGTGCCAAATGCAATAGAAAAGCAATCTGAACACATTCGCGCATAAATTAAATGACCACAATTTTCTCCAAAACTATAACAGATGCAAACTTGTCCTGTGTGGTGGAGATGAGATTTGATAAAGTAAGTGGAAATCCAGTAAAAGTTTCATTTGGCTACTTTGCACTCTCGAGATAATCGTCACCATGTGCCAAATGCAATAAAAAAGCAATCTGAACACATTCGCGCATAAATGAAATGACCACAATTTTCTCCAAAACTATAACAGATGCAAACTTGTCCTGTGTGGTGGAGATGAGATTTGATAAAGTAAGTGGAAATCCAGTAAAAGTTTCATTTGGCTACTTTGCACTCTCGAGATAATCGTCACCATGTGCCAAATGCAATAGAAAAGCAATCTGAACACATTCGCGCATAAATGAAATGACCACAATTTTCTCCAAAACTATAACAGATGCAAACTTGTCCTGTGTGGTGGAGATGAGATTTGATAAAGTAAGTGGAAATCCAGTAAAAGTTTCATTTGGCTACTTTGCACTCTCGAGATAATTGTCACCATGTGCCAAATGCAATAGAAAAGCAATCTGAACACATTCGCGCATAAATTAAATGACCACAATTTTCTCCAAAACTATAACAGATGCAAACTTGTCCTGTGTGGTGGAGATGAGATTTGATAAAGTAAGTGGAAATCCAGTAAAAGTTTCATTTGGCTACTTTGCACTCTCGAGATAATCGTCACCATGTGCCAAATGCAATAGAAAAGCAATCTGAACACATTCGCGCATAAATGAAATGACCACAATTTTCTCCAAAACTATAACAGATGCAAACTTGTCCTGTGTGGTGGAGATGAGATTTGATAAAGTAAGTGGAAATCCAGTAAAAGTTTCATTTGGCTACTTTGCACTCTCGAGATAATTGTCACCATGTGCCAAATGCAATAGAAAAGCAATCTGAACACATTCGCGCATAAATTAAATGACCACAATTTTCTCCAAAACTATAACAGATGCAAACTTGTCCTGTGTGGTGGAGATGAGATTTGATAAAGTAAGTGGAAATCCAGTAAAAGTTTCATTTGGCTACTTTGCACTCTCGAGATAATCGTCACCATGTGCCAAATGCAATAAAAAAGCAATCTGAACACATTCGCGCATAAATGAAATGACCACAATTTTCTCCAAAACTATAACAGATGCAAACTTGTCCTGTGTGGTGGAGATGAGATTTGATAAAGTAAGTGGAAATCCAGTAAAAGTTTCATTTGGCTACTTTGCACTCTCGAGATAATCGTCACCATGTGCCAAATGCAATAGAAAAGCAATCTGAACACATTCGCGCATAAATGAAATGACCACAATTTTCTCCAAAACTATAACAGATGCAAACTTGTCCTGTGTGGTGGAGATGAGATTTGATAAAGTAAGTGGAAATCCAGTAAAAGTTTCATTTGGCTACTTTGCACTCTCGAGATAATCGTCACCATGTGCCAAATGCAATAGAAAAGCAATCTGAACACATTCGCGCATAAATGAAATGACCACAATTTTCTCCAAAACTATAACAGATGCAAACTTGTCCTGTGTGGTGGAGATGAGATTTGATAAAGTAAGTGGAAATCCAGTAAAAGTTTCATTTGGCTACTTTGCACTCTCGAGATAATCGTCACCATGTGCCAAATGCAATAGAAAAGCAATCTGAACACATTCGCGCATAAATGAAATGACCACAATTTTCTCCAAAACTATAACAGATGCAAACTTGTCCTGTGTGGTGGAGATGAGATTTGATAAAGTAAGTGGAAATCCAGTAAAAGTTTCATTTGGCTACTTTGCACTCTCGAGATAATCGTCACCATGTGCCAAATGCAATAGAAAAGCAATCTGAACACATTCGCGCATAAATGAAATGACCACAATTTTCTCCAAAACTTTAACAGATGCAAACTTGTCCTGTGTGGTGGAGATGAGATTTGATAAAGTAAGTGGAAATCCAGTAAAAGTTTCATTTGGCTACTTTGCACTCTCGAGATAATCGTCACCATGTGCCAAATGCAATAAAAAAGCAATCTGAACACATTCGCGCATAAATGAAATGACCACAATTTTCTCCAAAACTATAACAGATGCAAACTTGTCCTGTGTGGTGGAGATGAGATTTGATAAAGTAAGTGGAAATCCAGTAAAAGTTTCATTTGGCTACTTTGCACTCTCGAGATAATCGTCACCATGTGCCAAATGCAATAGAAAAGCAATCTGAACACATTCGCGCGTAAATGAAATGACCACAATTTTCTCCAAAACTATAACAGATGCAAACTTGTCCTGTGTGGTGGAGATGATGAGATTTGATAAAGTAAGTGGAAATCCAGTAAAAGTTTCATTTGGCTACTTTGCACTCTCGAGATAATCGTCACCATGTGCCAAATGCAATAGAAAAGCAATCTGAACACATTCGCGCATAAATGAAATGACCACAATTTTCTCCAAAACTATAACAGATGCAAACTTGTCCTGTGTGGTGGAGATGAGATTTGATAAAGTAAGTGGAAATCCAGTAAAAGTTTCATTTGGCTACTTTGCACTCTCGAGATAATTGTCACCATGTGCCAAATGCAATAGAAAAGCAATCTGAACACATTCGCGCATAAATTAAATGACCACAATTTTCTCCAAAACTATAACAGATGCAAACTTGTCCTGTGTGGTGGAGATGAGATTTGATAAAGTAAGTGGAAATCCAGTAAAAGTTTCATTTGGCTACTTTGCACTCTCGAGATAATCGTCACCATGTGCCAAATGCAATAAAAAAGCAATCTGAACACATTCGCGCATAAATGAAATGACCACAATTTTCTCCAAAACTATAACAGATGCAAACTTGTCCTGTGTGGTGGAGATGAGATTTGATAAAGTAAGTGGAAATCCAGTAAAAGTTTCATTTGGCTACTTTGCACTCTCGAGATAATCGTCACCATGTGCCAAATGCAATAGAAAAGCAATCTGAACACATTCGCGCATAAATGAAATGACCACAATTTTCTCCAAAACTATAACAGATGCAAACTTGTCCTGTGTGGTGGAGATGAGATTTGATAAAGTAAGTGGAAATCCAGTAAAAGTTTCATTTGGCTACTTTGCACTCTCGAGATAATCGTCACCATGTGCCAAATGCAATAGAAAAGCAATCTGAACACATTCGCGCATAAATGAAATGACCACAATTTTCTCCAAAACTATAACAGATGCAAACTTGTCCTGTGTGGTGGAGATGAGATTTGATAAAGTAAGTGGAAATCCAGTAAAAGTTTCATTTGGCTACTTTGCACTCTCGAGATAATCGTCACCATGTGCCAAATGCAATAGAAAAGCAATCTGAACACATTCGCGCATAAATGAAATGACCACAATTTTCTCCAAAACTATAACAGATGCAAACTTGTCCTGTGTGGTGGAGATGAGATTTGATAAAGTAAGTGGAAATCCAGTAAAAGTTTCATTTGGCTACTTTGCACTCTCGAGATAATCGTCACCATGTGCCAAATGCAATAGAAAAGCAATCTGAACACATTCGCGCATAAATGAAATGACCACAATTTTCTCCAAAACTTTAACAGATGCAAACTTGTCCTGTGTGGTGGAGATGAGATTTGATAAAGTAAGTGGAAATCCAGTAAAAGTTTCATTTGGCTACTTTGCACTCTCGAGATAATCGTCACCATGTGCCAAATGCAATAAAAAAGCAATCTGAACACATTCGCGCATAAATGAAATGACCACAATTTTCTCCAAAACTATAACAGATGCAAACTTGTCCTGTGTGGTGGAGATGAGATTTGATAAAGTAAGTGGAAATCCAGTAAAAGTTTCATTTGGCTACTTTGCACTCTCGAGATAATCGTCACCATGTGCCAAATGCAATAGAAAAGCAATCTGAACACATTCGCGCGTAAATGAAATGACCACAATTTTCTCCAAAACTATAACAGATGCAAACTTGTCCTGTGTGGTGGAGATGAGATTTGATAAAGTAAGTGGAAATCCAGTAAAAGTTTCATTTGGCTACTTTGCACTCTCGAGATAATCGTCACCATGTGCCAAATGCAATAGAAAAGCAATCTGAACACATTCGCGCATAAATGAAATGACCACAATTTTCTCCAAAACTATAACAGATGCAAACTTGTCCTGTGTGGTGGAGATGAGATTTGATAAAGTAAGTGGAAATCCAGTAAAAGTTTCATTTGGCTACTTTGCACTCTCGAGATAATCGTCACCATGTGCCAAATGCAATAGAAAAGCAATCTGAACACATTCGCGCATAAATTAAATGACCACAATTTTCTCCAAAACTATAACAGATGCAAACTTGTCCTGTGTGGTGGAGATGAGATTTGATAAAGTAAGTGGAAATCCAGTAAAAGTTTCATTTGGCTACTTTGCACTCTCGAGATAATCGTCACCATGTGCCAAATGCAATAAAAAAGCAATCTGAACACATTCGCGCATAAATGAAATGACCACAATTTTCTCCAAAACTATAACAGATGCAAACTTGTCCTGTGTGGTGGAGATGAGATTTGATAAAGTAAGTGGAAATCCAGTAAAAGTTTCATTTGGCTACTTTGCACTCTCGAGATAATCGTCACCATGTGCCAAATGCAATAGAAAAGCAATCTGAACACATTCGCGCATAAATGAAATGACCACAATTTTCTCCAAAACTATAACAGATGCAAACTTGTCCTGTGTGGTGGAGATGAGATTTGATAAAGTAAGTGGAAATCCAGTAAAAGTTTCATTTGGCTACTTTGCACTCTCGAGATAATCGTCACCATGTGCCAAATGCAATAGAAAAGCAATCTGAACACATTCGCGCATAAATGAAATGACCACAATTTTCTCCAAAACTATAACAGATGCACACTTGTCCTGTGTGGTGGAGATGAGATTTGATAAAGTAAGTGGAAATCCAGTAAAAGTTTCATTTGGCTACTTTGCACTCTCGAGATAATCGTCACCATGTGCCAAATGCAATAGAAAAGCAATCTGAACACATTCGCGCATAAATGAAATGACCACAATTTTCTCCAAAACTATAACAGATGCAAACTTGTCCTGTGTGGTGGAGATGAGATTTGATAAAGTAAGTGGAAATCCAGTAAAAGTTTCATTTGGCTACTTTGCACTCTCGAGATAATCGTCACCATGTGCCAAATGCAATAGAAAAGCAATCTGAACACATTCGCGCATAAATGAAATGACCACAATTTTCTCCAAAACTATAACAGATGCAAACTTGTCCTGTGTGGTGGAGATGAGATTTGATAAAGTAAGTGGAAATCCAGTAAAAGTTTCATTTGGCTACTTTGCACTCTCGAGATAATCGTCACCATGTGCCAAATGCAATAGAAAAGCAATCTGAACACATTCGCGCATAAATGAAATGACCACAATTTTCTCCAAAACTATAACAGATGCAAACTTGTCCTGTGTGGTGGAGATGAGATTTGATAAAGTAAGTGGAAATCCAGTAAAAGTTTCATTTGGCTACTTTGCACTCTCGAGATAATCGTCACCATGTGCCAAATGCAATAGAAAAGCAATCTGAACACATTCGCGCATAAATGAAATGACCACAATTTTCTCCAAAACTATAACAGATGCAAACTTGTCCTGTGTGGTGGAGATGAGATTTGATAAAGTAAGTGGAAATCCAGTAAAAGTTTCATTTGGCTACTTTGCACTCTCGAGATAATCGTCACCATGTGCCAAATGCAATAGAAAAGCAATCTGAACACATTCGCGCATAAATGAAATGACCACAATTTTCTCCAAAACTATAACAGATGCAAACTTGTCCTGTGTGGTGGAGATGAGATTTGATAAAGTAAGTGGAAATCCAGTAAAAGTTTCATTTGGCTACTTTGCACTCTCGAGATAATCGTCACCATGTGCCAAATGCAATAGAAAAGCAATCTGAACACATTCGCGCATAAATGAAATGACCACAATTTTCTCCAAAACTATAACAGATGCAAACTTGTCCTGTGTGGTGGAGATGAGATTTGATAAAGTAAGTGGAAATCCAGTAAAAGTTTCATTTGGCTACTTTGCACTCTCGAGATAATCGTCACCATGTGCCAAATGCAATAGAAAAGCAATCTGAACACATTCCCGCATAAATGAAATGACCACAATTTTCTCCAAAACTATAACAGATGCATACTTGTCCTGTGTGGTGGAGATGAGATTTGATAAAGTAAGTGGAAATCCAGTAAAAGTTTCATTTGGCTACTTTGCACTCTCGAGATAATCGTCACCATGTGCGAAATGCAATAGAAAAGCAATCTGAACACATTCGCGCATAAATGAAATGACCACAATTTTCTCCAAAACTATAACAGATGCAAACTTCTCCTGTGTGGTGGAGATGAGATTTGATAAAGTAAGTGGAAATCCAGTAAAAGTTTCATTTGGCTACTTTGCACTCTCGAGATAATCGTCACCATGTGCCAAATGCAATAGAAAAGCAATCTGAACACATTCGCGCATAAATGAAATGACCACAATTTTCTCCAAAACTATAACAGATGCAAACTTGTCCTGTGTGGTGGAGATGAGATTTGATAAAGTAAGTGGAAATCCAGTAAAAGTTTCATTTGGCTACTTTGCACTCTCGAGATAATCGTCACCATGTGCCAAATGCAATAGAAAAGCAATCTGAACACATTCGCGCATAAATGAAATGACCACAATTTTCTCCAAAACTATAACAGATGCAAACTTGTCCTGTGTGGTGGAGATGAGATTTGATAAAGTAAGTGGAAATCCATTAAAAGTTTCATTTGGCTACTTTGCACTCTCGAGATAATCGTCACCATGTGCCAAATGCAATAGAAAAGCAATCTGAACAAATTCACGCATAAATAAAATGACCACAATTTTCTCCAAAACTATAACAGATGCAAACTTGTCCTGTGTGGTGGAGATGAGATTTGATAAAGTAAGTGGAAATCCAGTAAAAGTTTCATTTGGCTACTTTGCACTCTCGAGATAATTGTCACCATGTGCCAAATGCAATAGAAAAGCAATCTGAACACATTCGCGCATAAATGAAATGACCACAATTTTCTCCAAAACTATAACAGATGCAAACTTGTCCTGTGTGGTGGAGATGAGATTTGATAAACTAAGTGGAAATCCAGTAAAAGTTTCATTTGGCTACTTTTGCACTCTTGAGATAATCGTCACCATGTGCCAAATGCAATAGAAAAGCAATCTGAACACATTCGCGCATAAATGAAATGACCACTATTTTCTCCAAAACTATAACAGATGCAAACTTGTCCTGTGTGGTGGAGATGAGATTTGATAAAGTAAGTGGAAATCCAGTAAAAGTTTCATTTGGCTACTTTGCACTCTCGAGATAATCGTCACCATGTGCCAAATGCAATAGAAAAGCAATCTGAACACATTCGCGCATAAATGAAATGACCACAATTTTCTCCAAAACTATAACAGATGCAAACTTGTCCTGTGTGGTGGAGATGAGATTTGATAAAGTAAGTGGAAATCCAGTAAAAGTTTCATTTGGCTACTTTGCACTCTCGAGATAATCGTCACCATGTGCCAAATGCAATAGAAAAGCAATCTGAACACATTCGTGCATAAATGAAATGACCACAATTTTCTCCAAAACTATAACAGATGCAAACTTGTCCTGTGTGGTGGAGATGAGATTTGATAAAGTAAGTGGAAATCCAGTAAAAGTTTCATTTGGCTACTTTGCACTCTCGAGATAATCGTCACCATGTGCCAAATGCAATAGAAAAGCAATCTGAACACATTCGCGCATAAATGAAATGACCACAATTTTCTCCAAAACTATAACAGATGCAAACTTGTCCTGTGTGGTGGAGATGAGATTTGATAAAGTAAGTGGAAATCCAGTAAAAGTTTCATTTGGCTACTTTGCACTCTCGAGATAATCGTCACCATGTGCCAAATGCAATAGAAAAGCAATCTGAACACATTCGCGCATAAATGAAATGACCACAATTTTCTCCAAAACTATAACAGATGCAAACTTGTCCTGTGTGGTGGAGATGAGATTTGATAAAGTAAGTGGAAATCCAGTAAAAGTTTCATTTGGCTACTTTGCACTCTCGAGATAATCGTCACCATGTGCCAAATGCAATAGAAAAGCAATCTGAACACATTCGCGCATAAATGAAATGACCACAATTTTCTCCAAAACTATAACAGATGCATACTTGTCCTGTGTGGTGGAGATGAGATTTGATAAAGTAAGTGGAAATCCAGTAAAAGTTTCATTTGGCTACTTTGCACTCTCGAGATAATCGTCACCATGTGCCAAATGCAATAGAAAAGCAATCTGAACACATTCGCGCATAAATGAAATGACCACAATTTTCTCCAAAACTATAACAGATGCAAACTTGTCCTGTGTGGTGGAGATGAGATTTGATAAGGTAAGTGGAAATCCAGTAAAAGTTTCATTTGGCTACTTTGCACTCTCGAGATAATCGTCACCATGTGCCAAATGCAATAAAAAAAGCAATCTGAACACATTCGCGCATAAATGAAATGACCACAATTTTCTCCAAAAC